>NW_015164718.1:191460-234581 GCF_001447785.1 Gekko japonicus | reverse complement strand
GCTCCATTTTACAGGCCCTGCGGAACTGTAATAGGCTCTTCAGGGCCCTGATCTCCACTGGAAGCTCATTCCACCAGGATGGAGCCACCACTGAGAAAGCCCATGTCCTGGTTGTCACCAGCCTGGCTTCCTTAAGACTCGGGAGGGCCAGTCAGTTCTGGGCCCCTGAACATGTTGCAGGGAGTGTGGCAGGGAATAAGTGACTTAATAAAAGGATGGGGGTAACTTAATAAAGTTATTCTTTAAAGGAAGTGTTTGTTATAGGCAGACAAGATTCCTGAGCTTAAAAATTCAACAAATACATTTCTGGTGCTAAGAATATGCATTCATATTAAAATAAGGCATTAAAATATACAGAGATACTTGGCCTTGGTGCACAGGTTTTTCTCACCAGTATAATAGTGATATTACCAGAACTACTCGAGAATCAGATTCCATCTCTTTGGTTAACCTTAACACCCCTCAGAGCATGGTCTTACATTCTTCTTCTTAGTGGCCATGGTGGAAGAAGGACTGACGCTCGCAGTCCAAGAGGAGATGTGACTATTTCCAGTGTAGCTGCAGAATGTAAGACATAAAGGGGCTCTTTCATTCATTTTTAGTTCTTCAGCATTTCACAGATGGCTAGTGGCTTTGACTTGTTACATGTGGGCTTTTTTTTTTTTTGCTGAAGTTTGGGTTTCCTAACAGCAGTGGTTTTTCTCCAAGCTACCTCATGGCATCATGATCCATTTGCTGTCTTTCTGTGGTTTTCTCAGTGCTTCTCCATGCTTTCTCAAACCACCTTTGTTCCGATGTTTCATGCAGATACACAATCAGACTACCTTCCATAAGGATGGTTTTCTGCATCCACATGAATACCATTTTCCCTTCAAAGGCACCATTTCCCCAAGATACAGGGAAACAGCAGAGGAAACATTGCCCAGTGGAATCTCTATTGTCACTGTGTTTCAGCAGCAACTGCAACAGCAATGAAGAAACCACAGAAAAGCACTGCTGATCAATGCTCCCTCTAAGCTATGGAGTCCTGTGAGTAAAAAAAAAAATTTTGTGAGCTACTGGCATTAAAAAAGTTGTGAGCAAGTGACTGCATAAATTAGTTTGCTCTGGAGCCATCCTTCCTGAGCTGAGACAAAAATGTGTGAGCCGGAGGCTAAAAAACTATGAGCTAACTCTCACTAACTCAGCTTAGAGGGAACACTGCTGCTGACTGTGTAAGTCCTCTTTCCCCAAGGACTACACAAAGCCATCTCTGTTTATATGTTATGTATGGAATGGTCTGGTTGTTGCTGTCATATGGTTGCTGTCACAAAGACATGTGCAATATCTGCTCAATGGTTAAGAAAGACAGAAGTTAAGAAACAAGGTTTAACGTTTCTTTCCTTGTATTATGAGGATGACCTGTTTCCCCTTCCAAAGTATAGGGAAACCTCATTTGTCTCCCAATATTTTGAATGTGGATTAGAGATAATTCTGAGACTTCTACCTCGACTTGTGCAGATCAGCAAGGACCACTGAGATGGATTAAGGGTATTTTCATGTATGAAGCTTAAGCTGTAATGTTAATAGAAAATCTACATTAAAAAGCTGTATTCTGCTTTCTAACCCATATTAACACATGGCACAAACAGCATGAGAAAGGCTAGAAGTGCTTTGCTCTAATTTGAGGCAGTTAAGCGTATTCTGACTTTTGCCTTCTCCTCACTGTTTTTGCTGATTCCTCTGATCATATAAGCCACGGATTTGATTTAAGTCATCCTGCAATTAACAAGTCAAAAACATTATTTCTCATGTATCTTCCTCTTAATTATTTCCTTTCATTACAGTGAACATTTGAACAAAATAGTTCATCCTGCATTAAGGAAGCTAGCTTTCCTTCCAGCTGAAACATACATTAATATTATCTTGTAATGTTGCCACAGACACTGTAACAATAATGACCCACATAATTTAAACTAGAATTACTTCTGAAGATTAGGCTGGAAACTGAGGTGTACACACACACACACCCCCATTTGGGCTCTGGGCATGGTGGCTCCATCTATCCTATACAATGAAAGAAATGGCAATGTTTCTTAACTGTGGATATCCCTATCAGTAGGTCTTAATGGTTCTGGTCAGGCATTATCAGGAATTGAAGGTAGCAGTTGGAGAAGGACTGTGGCTCAGTGGTAGAGCCTCTGCTTGGCATGCAGAAGGCTTTTACATAGGGGCCGCCACTACCACCACCACCAGTGATGTGGACAACATCGGGGTTAAGGATGGCCCGGGAAGATCTGCCACAATTTTTGTGTGACTGATGTAACCGGACTTACTTGCTTGGGATCAGCTATAGGACAACATCATCCCCAGAGAACTGTCTGTTCACCATCATTGCATATATTCGGGGACCATCCTGCTTTCAATTGAGTATCATTGTTGTTTATGATTGTTATTAATGTTTTTATTGCTTTTATTTTGTTTTTTATGGGCTTTGCCCCTTGTAAGCTGGCCTGAGCCCATTTCGCGGGGAGGGCGGGGTAAAAATCCCAATAAATAAATAAATAAACACAAATTTCCAGTTAAAAGGACCAGGCAGAAGGTCAAGTGAAGGACCTCTGCCTGAGACCCAGGAGAGCTGTTGCTAGACTGAGTAGACAGCACTCACTTTGATTGGCCAATGGTCTGGTTCAGTATAAGGTAGGTTCATGTACAATTTTATTTTCTCTTTTTTCATGTAATTTTTTATTTTATTGTTGTAGTGTTCTTCTGAACCACCTGAACTGGAAACGTAGAATATCAGTACTTGTAATACATTAATAAAGTATGTACAAAAATAAACCCCCAAGGTTACAAAAGCATAGAACTACAGTGGAGTGATTATAAATCTAACTGATTTGTAGATTTTGGGCTAAGCCACTGATTATCAAAGTACTCCATTATTGTGAAGTAAACTTTATTCATTTCAACTGTATTCAATGATATACCTCATAAGCTTATTTGATTTAAATGCTTGGTGCCTCTGCCATCTGAGGCTAGATGGGTAGCTGCCCAAGAAAGGGCCTTTTTGGTTGTGGTACCAAAACTTCGGAACTTCTGTTAGCTGAATTGCTTTTTTTTTTACAGCAATTGGCAATTTATAAATGGGTGCTTGCCAACTATATCAAAGTCTTGTTCCCACCAAAGGTCACCAGTAAAGGAGTTCGAGGCTGTTGTAGTTAAAATAAATGTCTTTTACTTAAGAAAACAAATCACATACAAACAATACTGATGCACTCACACATTCAATCAAGTTCCTCAGAAATACAGTATTAAAATAAGCACATTTGCATTAGCAGGTGGGGGTGATGATGGGTGATACTTCTCTGTCTTCGCGGCTTGGTTGTTCCAATGAAGAATGGATGGGAAGAAATAGAAATCTAGGGAAAATTCACACATGACCAGAACCAGCCAGCACGTGTGGGCAGTGGAGGCAAGGGTTGGGGATAGCAAGTGGGACTTAAGAGGAGGGTGTCTGTTGTGGGGAGGGGAAGGGAAAGGAGTTTGTAAGCCGCTCTGAGACTCCTCTGGGTAGTGAAGGGCGGGGTATAAATCCAATCTCTTCTTCTTCTTCTTCTTCTTCTATAAAGCAGACAGGGGGTGTTGCGGGGGTTGCTAGCTAGGAAGGGCCAGGTGAATGGTCCTTACCTTTTATAGTGGATCCATTAGGTGGGAGGTAACTGTTCCAACCTGTGGATCCACCTACCTATTAGTCCATCCCAAAAACAATCCTATTGGTTACATATAGGAGTGGGAGGTTGCCTATAAGGAGTGGCCAATATTGAAATCTAAAACCTTACTCAAGGAATGGAATCTGGGCAGGTGTAAATCTCGGCATCAGGATGCTTCATTGTATTGTAGATGAGGATGGCCATTCTATTGTAAACCAAATGTCCACTTGGCAGGAAATTCCAAAGCAGGAACAAAAGCATTAATGGGTGGTACATGACTACAACCGATCCAGCAGTGGGGGCTGTCTCTTCTCCAAGTTGTTGTTTCTTACTGCTCACAATAATGGAGGTGTGTGCTCCTTCACCAGGCTGGTAACTGTGTAACTGAAACCTTAATCACATGTAAGGCTTGTGCAGGCACCTTCTATGTGTTGCATCACAACAGGTGACTTGAAATATACAGTCCTCTGAGCCTATGCGTGTGTGTGCACAGTCCATTGTGTGTAGCAATAAATATAAGTTCATAATGCAAATATCAAGTTCATTCTCTAACATGTAGGGAACTCCATCTGTCTCCTTCTATTGTCTTCTGCCAGCAAATAAGGACTTTTTAACCCCCACCCTCCCCGCATACTCCCAGTAACTATTATTGACCCTTCTCCCTGGTTGTGCCATGTGTCTTTATGCATTTTTTATTGAATTGTTTAAATATTTTATATATACTCTATTTTAACACTGTTTTACTGTCTTAAATATTTTGTTGCTGGAATGTTTTGATGTTCACCACTGTTTTTTAAAATTTATTGAAGTATTTAATCCTGCTTCCATATAATTCAAACAATACATAATGTAGCATAAACTACATACCTCAATACCTCGAATGCTTCTTTCTCCATTCCCTTTCCCGCCCCTTTCAAAACGACCAGCAATAATTCTTTATTTTATATCTTTAACCATAAGCACACCTTTTGGAGTTTAACCAATATATCATTATTGCCCCCCCTGCTTTTACCCATCTTATATACTCAAACCACGACTTCTTGACTTCCACAATCTTATCCTCACCTAGTTTTCTGTTTTAATATCGTTAATACCCGTTTTCCCGAAAATAAGACCTACCCCCAAAATAAGCCCTAGCAGGATTTCTATGCATTTGTGGTATAAGCCCTAGTGTGTCTTCTTGAGAAAAAATAAATATAAGACAGTGTCTTATTTTCGGGGAAAAACGGTAAGTCCGACCGTACCCATTCATATAAGTAACCATTCCATCTGTCTATAGTCCATTTTGTAGCATCTTTCCAGCCAAGTGCTATAACCGCATGGGCAGCTGAAATCATAGCTTTAAATAGGTCCTGATATGATTATTTTATAGTTACCTAAAATTCCCATGAATAGTATTTTCGCTAACTCCATACATACTTCCTCCACCTTTTCCAGGATCTTTTGCCAGAATTTAACCACCTTAGAACACTCCCACCAAAGATGTACCTAATATCCCTTTTCCTTTCTACAATGCCCTTATTTATTTATTTATTTATTTATTTATTTATTTATTGGGATTTTTACCCTGCCCTCCCCACGAAATGGGCTCATGTTATTCCCTTGATCATATAAGATAGTTGAGCAGGTGTTCTATACCATTTCAAAATTAATTTCATCTCAATTACTTTAAATTGCTCCATTTTTATATCACTAATACCTCTCATTATTTTATTTATCTCGTTTTCTGATAACGTTACATCTTAAGAACATAAGAACATAAGAGACACCAATGTTGGATCAGGCCAAAGGCCCATCCAGTCCAACACTCTGTGTCACACAGTGGCCAGAAATACCAGGAGCCATCAGGAGGTCCACCAGTGGGACCAGGACATTAAAAGTCCTCCCACTGTTGACCCCCCCAAGCACCAAGCACAGGTTAGAATGGATAAAAGGAAGTACTTCTTCACCCAAAGAGTGATTAACACATGGAATTCACTGCCACAGGAGGTGATGGTGGCTACAAGCATGGATGGCTTCAAGAGGAAATTAGATAAGCATATGGAGCAGAGGTCCATCAGTGACTATTAGCCACAATGTATAGATAGGAACTCTCAGTCTGGGGCAAGTGATGCACTGTATTTTTGGTGCTGGGGGGGGCAACAGCAGAAGGGCTTCTAATGTTCTCGCCCAACTGCTGGACCTCCTGATGGCACCTGGTATTTTTGGTCATTGTGTGACAGAGTGTTGGACTGGATGGGCCATTGGCTTCTCTTATGTTCTTACCTGGAAACTCCAACTGGTCTAGAATGCGGCAGCTCGGGCCTTACGGGAACCCTGCAAACAGCACATTCAGTCTGTGTAGTGTGAGCTGTACTGTCTCCAGCAGGGTTCCCAAACCCCCCTGGGGGGCGGAATTCCCCCTGGTTTTGAGCCCCGATTCACACTCCCGCGGAATCGGGGCCCGGGGGACACCCCGTGTGCGTCACCCGGAAGTGACGTTGCACGCTGGGGGCGGGGCCATGCCATTTGAGGGGAAAATGAAGAATTTTCCCGTCAAATGGCGTGGCCCCGCCCCCAGCATGTGACGTCACTTTCGGGTGACGTACACGTGGTGCGCGCGCTATGCACGCGCGCATGGAGACGCTGCCGTCTGGGAGCCCCCCGCTCCCGGACAAATTGGATTTGGCAACCCTAGTCTCCAGGTGGAGTACCAGAGCAAGTTCAAGGTTCTGGTACTAACCTTGAAGGCCCTAAACAGTCTGAGACTCATGTATTTTTGGGACCGCCTCTCTTGGTATATGCCCTGAAGAACACTACACTCTGCAGATAAGAACTTACTGGTGATCTCTGGTCTGAGAGACATCTGGCTGTAGTCGACCAGAGCCAGGGCATTCTCAGCCCTTGCTCTACTGGTGATCTCCTCTCTGCCGAACAACATCTGTGCTCTGTGGGATTTAATGCAGTTCTGCAGGGCCTGTAAGGCAGAGATGTTCCACCAGGTATTTGGTTGAGGACAGTGATGGTTTTTAATGTGTCTGGCACTCCTGTTCCTTGCTCCCCCATGTGTCAGTGGTGCAATCTAAAGTTCCCTAGCACCAGTTAATTAGGCTTATAATTGTATTTTTATTGTTTTAATTTTTAATTTAATTTATGAATGTGTTTTTTTACTGTTGTACACTGCCCTGAGCCCTGTATTACGGGGATGTTGGTCTAGAAATTTAAAGAAATAAATAAATTTGTACTGTGAAATCTCTGAAAATGAAGAACACAAAAGAAGGGGCAAGAACCCTATCCAAAAATGATATTGAATACCCAAAAGGTTGAGGTTACAAGCATACATTAAAAAGAGATTAAACAAAATGTATCTTTAATATTACAGTGCACTTAAATAGTTCATTAAAAACAAAATAGGCCTTTAGGCCACATAAGTCACATGCTGTCTGGTACACATTACATACCGTGCAGAATACTCTTAGTAGCACTGATTGGAAGCAATAAACCAATTAAATTGGACCAGATGCGTCTTCTTAATTTACCACTGCAGCACATACACACACTATGAGTGAAGGAACTGCTGTATTCAGTAGCATTATACCACCTCTCATTCCCTTTGGTGTGGCTGTAAAGATCAGGAGTCAGATGTAATACTCCGACAGTGTATTTCTGTGCCACAGTATATATTTTGGAATGCCCCAACAATACCGTACATGATTCCTTCATATAGTGTGTATATGGTATTAAATTGGGAACACTGAAGAAGGCCTTTGTGGCCGAAACGTGTCTGGTCTAATTTTATTGGTTTATTGGTTCCAATCAGTGCTACTAAGAGTACTCTGCATTGTATGTAATGTGTATCGTAAAGATTCTGAACATGAGTTCAAAGATACCTGGTATTGATATCTGGGATGCTGGAGCAAATTCCAAAGACCTAAATCAGCCAAATGGCTCCAAAAGAGGTCACAAATTGGGCTTACTGATAAGAGGGCAGTGTGCAAGCACCTGACAGTGCTTTCCCACAATCTCCATCTTGGAAAGATGAAGAACTACTTTATGGTGGAAGGCTACCTCTTAAAAAATGCCTGACCACATCACATGTGAGAGACATGCCACTCTCTTCCAAAGACCTGGCCCCTAGTAAGTTGGCAGTAATGATGGGAGAATTTGTGTGTAGCACATGGTGACAATTTTGTGTGATTCCTGGGAAAACTGTTTTTGAGAGTAAACACTTAAGTAAAAAAATACTAATTTCTTTCATAATAGAACAAACAAACTTGGTGAGAGTTCTCTAGTTTATGAGATGCCTGCCAGTTTGCAAAGCCCCAGAACATTGTATGGCTCAAGCATGAGCATGGAAATTGCATTACCAGGTGAGAGGGGAGTTATTAAAGAAGCCAATTGTTTTGCAAATCCCAGATAATGCTTTCTGGCATTTGTAATACAGTTTTCTATTATCTCAATCTTATCCTTAATTCTACTATGTTATCTCCTATACCAGACAGACCGAAGCAACTATGTCCTTTATATCGTCCCGACAGATCCCATGAAGTTTATTGCATTTATCTATTTATTTATAGCATTGAAAGGCTAAAATATATGACTCAAAGTGACTTGACACTGGAATTTTGCCAAAAGTAAACTTGAAGCTGATTTGGAGCTTTCTCTTCAGGTGACACATCTGACAAATTCTGAGTGTACCCTTAAAGAGTTTGGACAAGGCCAGCAAATTTTTCTTAGAGGAGTATTTATTTATTTATTCGACTTCTATCCCACCCTCCCTGCTTAGTTTCACAGACCCCTATACTTAACACTCATCAGGATTTTGGGTTGTACTAAGCTATAGCAACCAGAAAAGATTGCAGAGTGGGCCAGCCAAGCACCATGTGGTATCTTGATTGGAAAGCACGATAAGTACACTTGTAATAAATTGGAAAATGAAATAACACTGACGTTGTCTATTCGGCCGAGCAGTGAACTGACTCATGCAGCTGAATAAAGCCAGTTCATTTCTGTAGGCACATTTATATCTTATTACAGTTCAAGTACTTACACATCATGTAAGTCTGGCTTGATGACTTCATTGTTGCGATAAATGTAATTGGTAAAGTAGCTCCTAGCACCACATTTTTATGTATTGTTCCAAGAAGAATTAGTTCTTGTATTTTTATACTATGGTCATCTAAAGATAATTTTGTAGAGTATGAAACTGGAAAACGGTTTCATGGACCCACACTTCAAAGATGGACAGACTTAGAGAAGAGTGGGAAATGGAGGCTGGGCAGCGGATACAGCAACAAAAAGAATTCTATGTTAAGCACAAACTAAATATCCTCGCTACTTAATAGTCTGTATCTTGTAAAATTCAAAAGGGCATGTGTGGACTAGCCTAGGGTCTATGGGAACCTGGTAAATACTGTAGAAGTGCATTCACATACAGCATGACAAGATCTGATATATAATTTAGCCCCTTAATAACCACTGCTAACTGTTACAACATATGCAATGGATAAAAACCATGCGCTTGCCTTAGAATACAAATTCTCCTTTGTATGTGCAGTTGATTTTTAAAACCATTTAAAATATTCATTCAACTTCTACATTTGTTATGTTTGGTACCATTAAGTTAATTAAAGAAAGAGCTCTCAAATGAGGTGTTAGGGCTCTTCCACACTCTCACTTTTGTCCCTTGCGTGCCCCTGTTGCTTTGGGTTGTTTTTCTTTTCTGCATGTGTTTTGCTCCCTCTAGTGATCACTTCAGTATTACATTGTTATATCTCTGGCACACTTCCCTTCAGTTTTAAAGTGCACACAAGTGATGAAAATGAGAGTGCAGAAGAGCCCTTACTTTGCCAACTTTGGATCTGGGACACGAGGGGAGAGTTGGA
This sequence comes from Gekko japonicus, assembly GCF_001447785.1. Taxonomy (NCBI): domain Eukaryota; kingdom Metazoa; phylum Chordata; class Lepidosauria; order Squamata; family Gekkonidae; genus Gekko; species Gekko japonicus. The sequence goes on along the minus strand of NW_015164718.1, from coordinate 225,028 downwards.
TATCCACAGCCGTGCCTCATATGAAAACATCATAGAAATTATGGTTTTGTAATTTTTTTCTAAATCAAATGACACCTCCCCCTATTTTTTACCACAAAATTGCAATACATTTATATATACATTCCTAGAATGTCCAGATATCCCAATTTCCCAAGAATTATCCACCAGTGCTATCCACTACTGAAAGAAAATATAGATTCAGATATTTTGCATATGTGGGTTCAGAACAGACTGATATGAGGCTATTCGGAGTCAATTGTGTGTTATGTTTATTTACATGCTCAAGTTGGTGTAATTTATTCCACAGAAGTAAAAATTTATTGTCTCACATGTAACAGTCGCCTCTCTAGTCATTCATATTTTGTACAGAACTGGTTCATGTCAATTTAAATGACTCTGAAATCAGACAAATAATTAAACAACAATTTTAAGTTCCCACACAAAAATACCTGTTTTCAGAGTAATAGTAGGGTGTTCAGGCAATAGGGATATTATGAATATCTAGAAATAAACTGAGTATTGGTAGAAAAAGAATAAAAAGTATACATCCTTGTTTTTACTGGTGGTATTCCAAACACCTATTTTTCTTAAAATAGTGTAACTGGTTTTATATGCATTTTCATGTATATTTTGCTGTTGACTATAGCAACCCTTGTATATATTAAGGTGATTCTTGTGCATTGATATGAATGCTAAATGTGCAATTTTTCACTAATGTGAGCAGAATGAATCATATAAAATACACAGAAGATCAGCCAAAGAACAGTGTAGTAAAATAATTTGAACATATCCCTTTAACATATCCCCAGTTTGGTGTAGTGGTTAAGTGTGTGGACTCTAATCTGGGAGAACCAGGTTTGATTCCCCACTTCTCCACTTGCAGCTGCTGGATGACCTTGGACAAGCCATATTTCTGTCAGAGCTGTCCTTGAAAGGGCAGTTCTTGAAAGACCTCTCTCAGCTCCACCTACCTCACAGGGTGTCTGTTGTGGGGAGGGGAAGGGAAAGGAGTTTGTAAGCCACTCTAAGACTGTGAGTGAAGGGCAGGGTATAAATCCAATATCTTCTCTTCTTCTTCTCTTAAGGCAAGTTTAATATGTGACATATTTGAAGCATTGCTGAAATGCAATTATTGATACAAAATTCTGTATGCAAGCCCACCTGGTTACTTGATTAGATTTTGCACTCAGGAAGACTTGCCCTTGCTGATGAAAATACATTGATAGATATAGGTGGGTGCCTGGCTTTGCAAGCCCTGTGCCAATGGGTAGGCATGCAGATGTTCCTTCAGTGAAACAGTCTCCCGCCCAAAGTTTTGGCTACTTGTTAGCATATCCTGAGGCATGCATCGGCCTCACCTTCTCCAAAGCATGGCCTTCTCATGAGCACTGAAAGATTCTGTTTCATTGAAGAGGGAAGAATGTTGTGTGTTAATTCACGGATTAGATTTGTTGACATGTAAACTAATGGTATTCATGCAGCACACTTAGAAAAAGCTGTTAAGTGAAACGGTATTATATGCAATTCCCGTTGTGTGTATGCGTATATTTTTATAATGCGATGAAGAAATACGATTCACTAAAGAATAGTAGTCTAAATATATTTTCATAATATAACATCACAGTTGCTTTCATTATTGTTTGCATCCTTCCCATGATCTCTACTTCTCCAAAGCATGGCATTTTTAGTTCCTAAAATGGCTGCCAAAGGAACTTTAGCCAAATGAAGTAAGAGTGGACAGCACACATCTGGGAAGGGGGGGTCCCTAGTAACTCACTGTTTTTTGGGGGGCCATCCCAGGCTGGGGCAATTTAGGGAGTTGACTAACTCCTGCTACACCCCTGGGTTTAACCCTTCTCCACTGGCACAGTGACTTGCACTGGCACTGGTCTATGACATTACCACATCTGCAGAGATACAATGAAGGAATGCCATGTTGGCTTCTTGTGTGCTTTCAGCCCTCGTCCTAGATGGTGCTGTAATTGAAAATATGTAATAATACAGAGTGGTTGAGGAGATGGACCTAGAGATCATGTTTTCAGGTAGTTCCAGCAAAGTTAGTAACAATGCTGCTTGCCACACCCATGTGACTGAACCCACACCATCTGTCATAACGCCTTACATGTTGGATTTTCTTAACAATACAATCTTGTGCAGAGTTATTCAATACAAAAACAAAACAAGGAAAACATACCCTTTTATGGCCCTCTCAGTCTTGGAAATATCCAAAGGGAAATTGGGAAGCCTTAGAGAATGAAATCCTACACTTCTGTCAAAACAGAAATTTCCACAGCACTGATTTCTCTGGTTATGGATTACTCGATCAAGACCCTTGCCATTTTTTGCAGTAAATACACTTCCATTTTGTTTATTTAGTCTTTGCCAGAGATCCCATGGTAACCCTCAGAGACCATGGAGCAGAGGAAGTGGAGGCCCCAGGGAGAGGCCCAGCTCCAGCAACAGAGTGCCAAGTTGGTTACCTGGGATCTCTCCTTCACCCTTCATCATTAGAGGCTGCTAATGATCAAGAGTCATCATGAGGTTTTGCAGGATGGTGAACTAAGTTTAGCTGCAGGTTTTGCAGGATGGTGAACTACGTTTAGCTGCAAGTGCATGTGGAATTCTGCACTTGGTCACATAGGGTTGCCAACTTCAGGTGGATCCTAGAGATCTTCCAGAATGACAACTGATATCCAAAGATTAGCTTGCCTGGAGAAAGTGGCTGCTTTAGAGCATGGATTCTATGACATTATACCCTCCTGAGGTCCTTCCCATTCCCAGCTAGGGTTTCCAACCTCCAAGTGGTAGCTGGAGATCTCCTGGGATTACATCTAATCTCCAGGTGACAGATCAGTTCCCCTGGAGAATATGGCTGCTTTGGAGGTGGACTCTATGGCATTATACACCATGCCAAACCCCACCCTCCCAGACGCCACTCCCCTCATCTCCAGGAATTTCCGTATCCAGGGCTGGCGACCCTATCCCCAACCCCAACTATCCAGGTTCCATCTCCAAATTTCCAGGAACCCTCTCTTGGTGACAGCTGTTTGAACTCACCTTCAAAAATAATGTCAGTCCTGCTTGGGCAACTGGTGGATCAACAACTCCACTAGAGCTTAGCTCTGGCCTGCCTTTGCTTAAAGAGCCCTAACCTGCTCAGAGAGCAACCAGGACAGAAGGTCTTTCATATTGCCTACTACCTGATCTTTTTAATGGGAGATGCCATGGACTGAAGCTGTGATTTTCTGAATGCAACACAGATTCTCTACCACTGAGCCATGGCTCCATTCCACAAAGGTGTGTTTAATGGTAGACTGGGAATTAACACAGTCCCCCCCCCCAGTCCTAGTCCAGCATTCTAACTGCTATGCCGTACTTACTGTTGATTTCATTATTGTTATTGTAATAGGTTGTAGCTTATTATTTTGAAAGGGCATATTTAACATTGACTTTCACCTGGAACTCATTGCCTGCCAAAGGAATTTAAAAGGAGAAAAATGGAGTGCTCTTGGGGCTTTAAATGGGCAAGTAAAGGCTTATTAAACTGCAGTCTAATAATCCACTAGTACAGCAAGACGGGGCAAAGTTTGCTGAGACCATGTTTGGCATAAGCTGGGAATGTTTGGGCTTAATAAAGTAGAAGAGGGCCTAGCTAAATATTGAACTGGTTCACCAGGTGAAGTGGTCAAGTGCAAACAAAAGACCTGTCTATGACATTTGCTGATGCTATAGCAGGATGTTAAATATAGGCCAGAATCTTGACATGTGATGGTGGAGAGGACAAGAAGTCTGAACTCCACAATAACAACCTTGCAGTTGCTTCTTGCCTGTACGGATGGATTGTATGATGGCTGTTCTTCATTAAAATGATATAGGCTGGGTTGTGCAAATACTTCAACATGTCAGGGTCATGCCACAAAAAGAAAGTAAGCTACATTGACTGTAGCTTATGGCTCCTTTGCAGAGCTACGTTTTTTCATTGAATAAGTTCTGATATGATGATTCCTGTATTACTGAGGCATTTCTTTGTAAGAGTTGAAAACATTTTTTATGATGCCCTCTTCAACAGCTTTGAAAATTTGTCTCAACTTCTGGTTTTCGGCGCCTCAGTGATGGCCACGTCTTCTCTCAGCTCCGAGAGACACGTGCCATGATCGGGGGTTAGGAGGGAGTGCGGTGCCATGAATTGGGGATTAGGAGGGAGTGCAACTGTGCGCGCTTCCCCATGGAGCCCATGGGCAATGGGCTCCTAGCCAGGGGGCTTTGGAGAACCCTTCCTCTGGCCGTCAGCCAGCACAGGGGGGCTACTCTCTGCCCCGAAGGTCCTGCCCTGATTCCCAGTATTGGACTTGAAGCGACCACCGGGACAAGCGTATGAAGGTTTGGCGATTCTACTCTGCCCAGCAAAATCCCAGGGAGACCTGTTGGATCATTTTGAAGACGGATGAGTGAGTTAAAGTTGAAGCAAGAGATCAGAGCCCAGTTGCGAAGCCCCCCCAATTTAAGCGGGAAGGGGGAGGGGACGCCCTATCCCCACAAGTGATCTAATGAAGCGGAAATACGACGGGGGGCGATTGAGCTAGCAGTGGCAATGGATTATAGCAGAAGGACTAGATCAGAGAACTTTTCCAATATAAGTGTTTAGAGACCTTTGAGACTTTGGCAACTTTAATCGGCAAATGTAAACAACCCCCCAAGATGGCGATCGGAGGCTTTGAGGGAGGCGGGACCCAAGCTCCTCTCAGGAAGAAGAAAAACGAAGGGCTAGGTCAGGTGACCTAACCATAGACTCTTCCTACAGCTTAAAATCATGTGCCATCTGGTGGTTAAAGCGGGTTCCTCGACAGGAACGGCTCTTAATGTGGATGTAGTTTTAAAGGGACAGTGTTTACATCAAGAAGCGGCGAATCTTTGACCATAGAGGAAATTGAGACTGTGTCTAGTTTATATTGGATGGTTGCAAGCAGATTATAAAGCAATTTTGAAACAAAGGGTTGGCCACACTTGTTCCATAGAGTCTGCATGCAAAGTGAACGGTCAGTCTCTCCAACCAGTGTGTGTATGAAGCAATAAAAGGAAGGACTCTTATGATTCAAGACAAGCAAGTAAGTGAGTGAAAGTCCTGGAAAAAGGAAAGCGGTACTAACTGGACAGAGCCTGTTTCATTAAAGCTGTTTGTGAAAAAAGATTTAAGAGAGAAGGAAGAGGATTAACTGATATGACTGTATGGACTGAGAGAATCTTGGCTCCACAACGTCGTGCCTGGGGGGGGGGAGCGTATTGTGAGATGTCAATGTCTTTTAAGGTCTTTATTTTTCCTAATTTGATATGGAACTATTATCTGTCTAGCCAGACAAGCTGGATACTAATTGAAGCGATGATCGAGGACACTCCTCATGTCAGAAGTTAATTGTCAAGAGTCACAACTTTTTATATATATATACACAACCTTCTACACTTGGGCTTTTAGTGCCTTCTTTTCTGTCTCCCATAGTCTGTAGTCCCCCCCCCTTTTTGTTTCAGTTTTGTAGGGTTTTTTAGAAATGTAAATTAAAAAATTCCCTTCGGGGGGCAAAAAAAGAAAAAGAAAATTTGTCTCCTTGTAACTTCTTGTTGTAAATCATACTCTAGAATGGTTCTAGAACATCCTGTGAAACTGACCACTTTGCACCATCTGGCAATACTCATTCAAGCAACCCTGGAACATGTGAGACCATCAAGTTGCACAGCCAAGCAGCATTCCCATAGAGAAACTGTTTGTGTGAAAAGGTGCCTTCATGCGAGGTTGTCTTCACTGATATAATTGTCGTGATCATTATGTAAATTTTAGAAGTTATCTCCATAGTCCACATTTAGAGGTATTAACAGTGCCTGCCTAAGCAGAATTATACTCTTCTAATCCCACTGACTTCACTGGATTTCAAAATGTGTAACTTTGCTTCAATGCTCCCTCTAAGCTGTGGAGCCTTGTGAGCAAAAATTCTACTTTGTGAGCTACTGGCATTAAAACTGTGAGCAAGCAATTTGGCTACTGCATAAATTAGTTTCCTCTGGAGCCATCCTTCCTGAGCTAAGACAAAAATGTGTGAGCCGGAGGCTAGAAAACTGAACTAGCTCACACTAACTCAGCTTAGAGGGAACATTGGATGACACTGTAATTTACACAAATGTTGCCTCTCTATAAGCACTGACTTGGATACTCCTCAAGACAGTCATGGGGGGATCGCTGCAATGTGTGAAACAGCCTTTAAAGACAGTATACTTTAGAGCCAGACAAGCTAGTTGTTTGAAATGATATTCCAATGATTCCTCCCCCCCCCAGGCTTTGAGAGAATCTCCCCTTTTCTATTGCTTTCTATATTCACAATCTACAACCATAAAAATATAGGGTAGTTTGCAATTGACTTTAATGGAATATTGACTCCCATTTTATTGCTTTTATTAAATAAGTAAAATAGATTTTAAAGGAACCCTAGGTAAAATTTTAGTTTTATTCAATTACATATTCAGATTTCATGCAGAGAAAGTAGTACAAGAAAGACCATTTGAGTGTGTTTACACATGGTCTGGAAGCTTCTTTATAACGACTTCACCACTGCAGCAGATTCTTTGAAAGTGATCCCGGAGAACTGCTCACTGATACAGGCTGTAATCACAAGAAAAGTTATAGTTCATTAACATTTTCCATGAATGTTCCCGGGTACCTTTTGCTTGGTACTCATGGGCTGGGGGTTGTGGGGAGGATGGGGTGTGTGTGACAGTGGTTCTGAGGCCCCATCCTGGACTTTTGCCCAGGGCTCCAGAATCACTAAGACTGCCACTATATGGCATGGCTGTCTCACAGGCCCAGTCCCTTTTTAGAAGTGAAGCACTGTTCCCAGCTCAGCCTGTAAAACCCCACTTGTTTCCTCCCTTTATTCTCTTTCTAGTAGCTCATTACAAAGTGTGCCTCCGTTATTTCTCTGCATCCAGAGCTACCTAGTGTTAACCAGGGATGAGTTCAATACTGGGCTGAACCTAGAGAGCCCTTCCTTTTCCTTCCTCAAGACAGGGATACCATAACCTTTCCTGTGTTCTCCAATGTCTGCACAATTTATTTATTAATTATTATTTTTAAAAAAGTACATTTGTGAGACTCTGACATGTGTTTATCATAAAGAGGTTAAGGGCAACTGGGAAGAAGGAGCCAGGTGGCTTTTTTTAAGAAGAAGAAGAAGAAGAGAAGAAGAAGAGGAGATTGGATTTATACCCTGCCCTTCACTACCCAAAGGAGTCTCAGAGCGGCTTACAAACTCCTTTCCCTTCCCCTCCCCTGGCTGATTTTGCACTTGAGCTGCCTCGATGTTGCGCCACCGTTTGCCCCGATACTATTGGTCAATTTCACACCCAAAGCTGCAGGGCTGCATTTTGACTCACGGCTTCACCCAATTTCCCCCGCAGTTTCATAATCCTGTGAGGTAGGTAGGGCTGAGAGAGCTCTTGACAGAGACTGCTCTTTTTCAAGAACAGCTGTGCCAGAACTATGGCTTGCCCAAGGGCATCCAACAGGTGCAAGTGGAGGAGTAGGGAATCAAACCCAGTTCTCCCAGATTAAAGCCCGCACACTTACCCACTACACCAAACTGGCTCTCCAAAAGAATGGAGAGCCCCTCCTGTATTTCAATAAGATGGATCCAAAATTAAGTAAATTTATTTATTTAGAACATTTGTATGCCACCTCTCTAGGAACCTGCCCAGGGCAGCTTACAAAACAAAAATTAAAAGATATTAATTAAAACCCAGCATTATAAAAGCAGTGCTACTAGAGTTCTAATATATTAGAACCTTCTAGACTCGACTTCTGCCTAAATGCTACAGTATCCCATTGAAGTCATGCCAGCAACATAACGTCAGTTCTGGGTATTCACTGGAAGTGATGTTGTGCTGCCCATGTGGCACCATTTTTTTTAAGTGGATTACTTAGCGTGTGTGGCAGCAGCCATATTGTCTCGTTTGGCCCTTAGTCTCCTGAAGTTCTGGAAGTCCATCACAGTGCAGTCCTATGCAGAGTTATATCCTTCTAAGCCCAATAACTTCCAATAATGTAGCCTTGCTAGGGATGGCAGGCACTGTTGAATTTACAGTGTCATTTTGCTTACACATACACACACACAGGGGGAGAGGGAGGGGGGAGAGAGAGAGAGAGAGAGAGAGAGAGAGAGAGGAAATTTGGTTAGCCATGGATTTGTGCAGTAAGGGGTTAGATACTTGCATTTTTTACATTTTGACTCAATATAATTCTGTTCCAAGCAATATTTCTTCCCTGTGTGAGGCATCTATCATGTCCCATGTGGAATTAGCAGTTGTGATGTCAGCCTGCTGGGGCTTAGGCAAGCACAACTGTATGATGCTGAAAGATCTTCAGTGTCTAACATGATTTAATCAGGACTTATTTTAGAAGGTTGACTCATGAGCCAGCTGGGGTCCTACTTGAAACCCATTTCTGAGGAACACATTTTAGGTCCAACTTTTTCTGCAGTGCTTTATAGTTGATGAAAAGTGTTTCCCAACAATAATTTCACAGATGGCTTCTACTGCTTAAAAGGTTGTGTTGAACAACATTATTGCCTTTACTTATCTTTCCAAAAACTCAAGGAGCTTTCTGCCTTATGACAGCAAGGGTTGCCAATCCATGTTGTAAAATTCCTGAAGATTGGGCAGTAGATCTGGAAGGGAAGAGTTCGGAGACAGGAGGGACCTCAATGGGGTATATACTGCCACAGAGTCCACCCTAAAAAGCTACCATTTTCTCCAGGGGAACTGATATCTGTACAATGGATATAAATTGTAATTCTGAGAGCTCTCCAGGGCTCACCTGGAGATTATCAGCTTTAATGACAGCAGGGATGTGAGTAACATCTGAACAGAGATTTGAACTTCCTGCCAACCTAGCAGTTCGAAAGCAAGAAATTGCAAGTAGATAAATAGGTACCACTTCAGTGGGAAGGTAACAGCGTTCCGTGCACCTTGGTGTTTAGTCACGCCGGCCACATGACCACGGAAACGTCTTCGGACAGCGCTGGCTCTTCGGCTTTGAAACGGAGATGAGCACCGCAACCCTAGAGTCGGACTCGACTGGCTTTCAAGCAAGGGAACCTTTACCTTTACTTTTTACATTGTCTCACTACATAATATATTTGTCTCACACTACATTGTCTCACACATAATGTTTACTTACTTCATTTAGTTACTTCATTTGTAGTCTGCCTTTGTCACTGAGACTCAAAGCGGATTACACAAATTAAAAACAATGCGTTAGACAGTATAATGCGCCATAATTTCATTACACCAACCACGTAATAAAACTCCATTACAAAATTAGAGAGCAGAACACCAAAACCAGTATAATGATACAATAAAACAGTAAGGAATATATAACAATGCCACAAAAACAGGTTGCAAAAATGAGATGTAATGGATTTTCTGAGCAACTACATCTCCCAACAGCCCCTTATCCTGTCTCTGACCTAAGAAACAGTAGCCTTCCTTTTTCTAAAGGGAGAAAAGAGAGAGAAGAGATAGCAAGGGAAAAGAGAAAGAGAGGTCAGAGGGAGAAATGCAGCGAGGAGCACCCCCCTGAGAGCTGGAAGGCCACCAACAAGGATTGCTGAAGTTGCAGCAAAGAGCTTCCTCCTGGAGTCCTGCTCTAAGACTGAAGCTAATGGCAGAAACTTTGATTAAGGTAGGCTCAGGCTGTGTTAGGAGAGCCCTGGAAGAAAGGCCTGGGATTAGTTAACTCTTACTACTGAACTGGAAGCACAAAAGGTCCAGTTAAAGACTCACCCTTGGAAGTATTATTTTGCACCCCCTCTTTAGTTGAAGCTTCTGTGTTTGCTTTAATCATTAAAGTTCTTGTTGAAACTACAATTATGGGAACCTACCCCAGGCTGACATAAAGGTACTAAGCCTTTAAGCACCTTCAGTGCTGGCCACGGATTTTAGTTGCACAGGCATGCCACTGATTTGTATTGTCACACAGATGGTAGTAGGATTGCCAAATCTGGTCTGGGGAATTCCTGGAGATTTGAGGGTGGAGCCTGGGGCGGGACCTCAGCAGGGTATGAGGCCATACAGTCTGCCACCCAAAGCAGCCTCCAGGGGAACTGATCTCTGTAGTCTGGGGATACGTTGTAATTCTGGGAGATTTCCAGTGGTTGGATTCAGTTTTAGTGACAGGCAAAAGGAACCCATCAGACAGCGACAGTATACCCCAGAGCCCTGGTAGTGGAACTACAAAGGGTAATAGGGAAACAGTGCAACAGTATAATACGTATAATGGGCAAAGCAATGAAAACCACCTAAATATATATAACAATTTAAAGGGGAAGGAATACCAAACAAAACAGAAAAAGTAGAAGGGGACAGACCATTCTTAGGGATGGAATTCCATGGTTTTAGTGCCACAATAGAGAAGGTCCTTTCTTGGGTTACCACCCACCTGGCCTCAGATGATGGGGGCAGCTGAAGCAGGGCCTCTGAAGATGTAGGCTGTCTTTAAGGTATGCTGGGCCCCAGCTATATAGGGCTTTAAAGGCCAGTGTCATCTCCATGAAATGGTCCTGAAAATAAATAGTAACCCATTGTTGGTGCAACAAGACTGGAGTGATATGATCAGTATGATTAGGGTTGCCAAGTCTCACCTTGTTCCGGAGCGGGGGACTCCTGGGTCGATCCCGGAGTGCCGCATCCACGTCATCAGGAAGTGACGTGACGACGCTGGGCACGCTGGGGGCGGGGCCACGACCATCTGAGGGAAAACCAAGTCGCGCCACTTCCTGGTGATGTGCACGTCGGGGTGGAGTTCCCCCTGGGGCCCGATCCGGTGGCAGCGGGGAACAGGCCTCTGTGGCGGGGGTTTCCCCGCCCCCCGGGGGGACTTGGCAAGCCTAGGTATGATCCACTCCGGTCAGTATTCCAGATGCAGCATTCCAGACGCTCTCAAAGGGCCATGCCATATATGGAACACATTTCACTCATCTAATCTAGATATTAACACATTGTGTTTCCTTTTTGTTCAAGAATGGCTGCAGCTGGCTCCCCAGGTAAAGCTGGTAAAAGGTGCTCCTGGCCATGGCATATGTAAAGTTTGGACCTGTTCTTCTCTCTGTGCTGGATTCTTTTAAAATTCCTCAAAGTTCAGAAGAAAGTCTGGAGACAAACAGAGCTTGTAGGAAGACCAAAGAAATAGGTATATCTTGAAGAGGATAAAGTATTCTGCAGCATCTAACATGAAATTTCTGACTCAGGCTCCATTAGCTGCTCTACCACTTCAGTCTTCCCCATTTCCAGTACTCAGCAGCATGAACCTCCTCAGCCAAGTGTTCTTTTCAACAGGCTCAAACTTTGTGATGAGTTTTCCCCATAAGCGCAACAGTGGCCGCATAAGGTCAGAAAGGCTTCCTTTTTTCAGCCACCTTCAGAGGGGTGATAACAAGTACGGAGCATGGATGAGCAATTTGGAATGATAAAATGAATTCAATGAGTCTTGCTTTTTTTTTTTTTTTAAAGGTCTATAACACTGCATATGGAGCAGATGAGGCTGCATTTATTACAGCCATAATTTTACTGGTAAACTTCAAACAAGGTCTAAAGTTCCACCTTTTTGCCTGCTATAGAGAAGCACGCCAAATGGATGAAACAAAACCGCACCAAAAGCAATGAAAAGATTTCTTAAGCTAACATCCCCCAGGAACTATAACCCTACGATCCTCCTAAAGTGGCTGCTACTGCACATCTGCTTCCCCACTGCTGCAAGCGAGTGTACTAATTAATTAATTAATCCTTAATTGAAATATTTACACCTAACTTTTCCTCCTCATGAGGGACACTGACTTGCCAACTTGTATGCGAGCGTAACCCTGCCTCCATTTTCTGATACTTAGCGCGTAACTAGCCTGCTGTGTCGTGTGTGTGTCTGTGTTCGAGCAGACTCACAGTCATATGTCCACAAGGGAAACTCACCTTAAAAAGCACTGGTTCACTTGGTCCTGCGAGGGAGCACTGGTGGGGGTGGGGAAAAGGAGTTTCCAGTTTCCATTTCACCCTGATTCTGCCAGCTGAAAGGCAGGTGGAGAAGCTTTTTGACCCTTTTCTCTGGATCTATATGTTCTTCCTGGGGCAGAAGGGGGGGAGCCCCCTACCTCCCTTTCCGCTGGCAAAATCAGCGTGGGGGGGAAATGGAGAGCTCCTCGTCTCCCCTCACAGGTCTCCCTTGCAGCAATGAGAGAATGAGGAATTTTTAAGGTGGGTTCCACAGTGTGTGTCTGTAATGCATCCAGTCCAGACCGCGTGGCCGGCTTGGGCTCCACGTGGTCAGACCCAAATGTTGAACTTAGCTCCAAGAGACAATGGACTATGCGGATCCTAGCCCGCTCCAATCAGGGGGCTAGGTTCCCGGCCGAGAGCCTATGGGACTCTTGGCCACTGTAAATAACCTATTAGGTAGTAGGGGTGTGTTTTGGGTGGGGGTTTCTCGGTGGATATAAGCCGGCCTGCGAGCCGGCCCAGGTGGTCTTGTTCCTGATCGAATAAAGTACGCTTTGCTGAAATCACTCTCCGTCTGCGTACTTTTCAGTGTCTGACTGTAAGTCTGGTCCTGTACCTGTGACCTGGCACATCAGGTGTATCATGCACTTTGGCACTTTGAGGGTGGGGTTGTTTTGGCAGTTCCTGAGGGTTGCCAACCTCAAGATGGCACCTGAAGGTTTCCCACTATTACAATCAATCTGTAGACAACCAAGATCAGTTCCCCTGGAGTAAATGGCTGCTTTGGAGGGTGAACTGTGTGGCATTATACTCTGCTGATTATACTCCCTTACCTCCTCAAATCCTGCCCTCCCGAGGCTCCAACCCCCAGATCTCTGGGTATTTCCCAACCCAGAGCTGGCAGCCCTATCCAGATTCCTTAGTGTTCCTGATTAGCTGTCCTGCCACATATAATAGTTAAACTCATAGGAAGGCGTATGCAAAGTCTAAAAAATAAATAAGCCTCTGATTTAGCCACTCTTCTTCTGTTCTAGTGGGAAGGAGACAACCTGATGTGAAACACAAACACTTTTGCCCAGCTGCAACAACCTCAAGCAAGGTAGCCAGTGGGGAGGCAGGCATCAGGTGGGCTTAAAAGAGCTTGTTTATACCTCCCAGGTGCAAGTTTCCAGCAGCTCTACACCCTCCCATTCTTTGTAGTACATGAGGAACTAATCATTTTTTTCCTCTTCCATTGGCCCAAATGGGCTGATGGCCAAGAGGAGATATGAATGCCGTAGACTGAAATCCTATATTTAGTTCTGTGACGCTTAGGGACAGTTGAGGAACAGGTGATGGAGCGACTCACTAGGCATTTCAAATAGGTTACAACGGCAGGGAAAATGCAAGTAAAACAAGGATGCATGAACTAGCAAATATTTGTGAGCAATGCTCCCTCTAAGCTGTGAAGTCCTGTAAGCAAAAATTCTACTTTGTGAGCTACCAGCATTAAAGCTGTGAGCAGGCTGTTGATTTGGCTGCTGCATAAATTAGTTTGCTCTGGACTGGAGCCCTCCTTCCTGAGCTAAGACAAAAATGTGTGAGCCGGAGGGTAAAAAACTGTGAGCTAGCTCACGCTAACTCAGCTTAGAGGGAACACTGTTTGTGAGTCCCTGAAGGCATTGCTTTGAAGATGTAGGAGGCTTCCTTAGACCAGCTTTTGGAGATTACTGGGTTAGTGAGACATGGGACAAGCACCATAGTGGGGCCTGACTACCTCATCTACCCAGAGCTAAGGTGTTTGGGGATGGGGCTAAACAAGCCTTCATCACTTTTGATTTGTGCCTGTGAATAACCAGGAATAAATATAAACTGCTTCTGGATGTGGGACAGGACGAGCTTACCCAAGCATTTGTCAGGGTGAGGAGTTGATGCCTCCCCAACTGTCTTTATTTATTTATTTAGTACATTTTAGTTTTGCCCTTGGTGTATATTATTCCCCTCTGCTCCGTTTTATCATCACAAAACCCCTGTAAGATAGGTTGGACTGAGAGGGGGAGGGAGGGAGGCAGGAGGGAGAGAGAGTGACTGGCCCAAGTTCACTCAGTGAACATCATGCCTGAGCGGAGATTTGAACCTGGATTTACCAGGTCCAACACCAAGCTCATAGCCACGAGGGGGCCTACAAGTGTGACCTCCCCCTCCTGAATGTGCCCTGTCTCCTCAGCTGTGCCTTTTTTGTTTTCCTTTCCTCCATGCTTCCCAGTGAGGCACAAACCAAGCTGGAGCCTCATGAGCATGGGAGGAAAGCAGTGGAGGTGGGCTGGAGGCATGTGCAGTCACCACCGAAGGTCAAAGCCTGGCTGGGGTAGCATGCGCCATGGCTGGAGTGAGGGCGTGAGCGCCCCTGGAGAGGATGCTGCTGTTGCTGCAATGGCACCTTCTTTGCCAAGTTGAGTGGGGAAGGGGGGGCCCAAGCCAGCATCCTCAGGAGTCGGCCCCCAGCAGAGGGCAAGGCGCCTGCTGTGGAGCACACATCACAAAAGAACTACCTGCTGAATGCTTGGCGCGTCTGCATGTGCAGGGATGGGATCTCTCCCTTCTCTACTTCCATCTCTCTACTACCAAACGAGGTAGGTGGCCCCTAGGAGAGAGGGATATATGGTTTTAAAGAAAATGGATAATCAGAACAAAGTTTGAGTCCAGTGGCATCTTTAAGATCAACAAAGTTGTGTGCAAGCACATTTCTTCAGATATAGTGAAACAGAATTTCCCCAAGCATTAGATATAGGAAGGGGGGGGGGGAAGGTTAGTTGCCAGGAAGGGCCAATTAGTGACAGAAACAAAAACAGAAATTACCAGTCCATGATATAGTTATTGTATAGGTATTTGTTCTGCCGCTTCAGACCAACATGGCTACCCACCTGAATCTATCAAAATGGATTACCATTTAACCTTCTTTGTAGAATGATCTCTTGTAGAGACTTTGCACTACAACATAGCTCATTCATAATAAAATAAATAAATGATGATGCGTTCATCACCACTGTACTCATTTGCCCCCCCTAATAAAAATCTTCTGGATGTGAGGGCGATCTGGCTGCAACATCTGTCACCCCATTGATCGCCAGGGTTCATTCGGCTGATCTGGCTGGCTGGGCATGTGTCCCCTACCTCCCTCACTGCTCCATGCGCGTCCCTCCCAAAGCTGCGTTCTCAGTCAAAGAGGATGACCATCCCAGATAGAAGGAGTGTACCGTTCTTCGGTCAAGGGTATACGATAAAAACCTTCTGGCTATGGGCCTGTCCAGCACTGTCCGCTACATCATGAGCTAGATATATTTGCTTTGTGGGTTGCGAAGTCAGATTCATTTCTAAAGTCAACTCTCCCATTCCAGATCCTTTAAGCATTAATAAAATTGTAGTCAACGATTTCATCCAGTTCAGCTGTTATCTAAGATCAATTTTATGTAGTCCAGGTCTCTCCGGGAGGCTAGTAACCCTAGTTTGCCTCCTTATTTAATGGGCTTCTTTGCAAATCATTTACATAGGGACTATAGACTAGACTGATTCTTCTTCATCAGGTCGTGCATCAGGAACAGAATAAGCTTTTCATGAAGGAATGGTCAGGCTATGGCTTTACCCTCTTTGATGTTGAGTGTAAGGAGGGTGGCTTCCCAAATGACCTCTGGCTCAGTGTCAGCACAGAGAATGTGTCTGTGTGCGAACTTTGGAAACTTTCCAGTATTGTCTTCTCTGGGACTCTCCAGCCCAACACCTTCAAATTGACTGTGGATGAGAGAGAGATGTTCTTTGAAACCCCTCAGGTGGGGGAGATCATTAAAACCATGAAAGCCTACCGTGACATGACTGTGAAGAAATGTTACAGCATCAAGTCAGCCGCCAACCTGGACAGCTGTGCGAGTTTCTGGACCAAGTGATGAGGCCAAACGGACTTTTGGGATAGACCCACACCAAGTCCCAGATGTGGTTATATCAAAGCTTTTTTTTTTTAAATAACCCTTCCAACATGTTGCCTGACAGGCAAAACAGGACTGGTCCTGAGCATCCTCAGGGGCAGGGTTTGCTCCTCAGCCAACACCATAACCAAGAATACTACAGTTAGCAATCCCTAGGCTGTACTTCCTTTGGATCCTCTCCTCTGAGGAAGACTCTGTTGCAGGGGCACAGAGAAACCCAGGAGCAAACATTGCCACCTTTCTCAGAGAGATCTCTAGACACCATTTTGTGCAATAAAAGCTTTTCTCCTAAAGAGGACCCTACCAATACCGAATCCTTTGGATACTGATATAAAAGTCTTCTGCATTTGTCAACCTGTCTTATCTGTCATGACTGCTTCTCCTTCTTGAACTATATCTGGAAAATAGGTTTTGTCAGTAAGATTGAATAGCTTCTTATGCGTCAGGATTTCAAACCTTTCATTCTAGTAAGGTTAGAGACAAACTCTACAGGGTTTCTATCACCAGCACTGCAACCCTGATGTGAGTCAGAGCCCTGGGCAGCAGCTGCCTTCTTTAAAACTTTAGGAAGACATAATCTTGAATATCCCAGCGTCATATCTGTTTTGGCACTCTTGCCATTTTCTTGCAGTTTTCAAATCCCTGAAAAAGCTATTGCCCATATCCAGCTTTTGAGAGGTATTTATTATACTTTGAGTTAACTTGATATTTTTATAGTAACCTGAACAGTGGCCGCAGTTCTGTATTTCTGTTCCATATTTCATTACTAGCTGATCATGTTATTGAATCCTGTGCTTAAATCCAACGGAAGAATCCATTATGTATCTCTGCATTCAGCTAAGCTTTTCATGTTTTTCAACCTGTTAAAGCCTGAATGCAGTTTTTAAAATCCAGGGATACCATGTGTGCAGTCCCATTCTGCTGTTTTAACCTGCTCAAATCCAATTTATGATTTCATTTTCTTTTCTTGATCTGTTTTGCAGCTGGCTAACAGTTTGTAAAATTGTATGTTTTGCACATCACATGGCTTAGCTGTTTTCATATTTTTCCCCTCTAACATTATTGCCTTTTTAAAAAGTAGAATTATACCATCTGCTGTGTAGCACAAATATTAAATGGCTACATTAGCAACTTTTCCTCCAGGAATGAATAATGACTTCCCACTCAGGCAGTTTACAGAGCCAGAACAGTTTAGGAATAGAATGGCATCATACAAAAATGTGTCGTGAATTGAGCCATAGTATATAGGAGTTCAGGAGCTGCAGAACTGCAGGCTGTGGAAGGTCGGTAGTTCAGCAGTTCGAGACCTGAGCTGCCGCATGACGGAGTGAGCTCCCGTCTCTAGTTCCAGCTCCTGCCAACCTAGCAGTTCGAAAGCAAGAAATTGCAAGTAGATAAATAGGTACCACTTCGGTGGGAAGGTAACAGCGTTCCGTGCACCTTGGTGTTTAGTCATGCCGGCCACATGACCACGGAAACATCTTCGGACAGCGCTGGCTCTTCGGCTTTGAAACGGAGATGAGCACCGCATCCCTAGAGTCGGACTCGACTGGCTTTCGAGCAAGGGAACCTTTACCTTTACTATATAGGAGTTCACATCTGAGAGGAAGCATGCTAATCTGGAATTTGGACTAATTTAGAGTCCAGTGGCACCTTTAAAACCAACAAAGGTTTATTCAAGGTATGAGCTTTTGTGTGCATGCACACTTTTTCAATTTCAAATTCAAATATTTGGAAAAGTGTGCGTGCACACGAAAGCTCATACCTTGAATAAACCTTTGTTGGTTTTAAAGGTGCCACTGGACTCTAAATGTGTTCTGCTGCTTCAGACCAACATTTATTTATTTATTTGTCTATTTTTCACGTTTATATCTCGCCCTCCCCAGTGGGCTCAAGGTGGCTAACAAGGGCAGAGTAATTAGCCGTGCCATAATTAAAAACATATAAAACATTCCAACACTTAAAACAATGGTGCTCAGTCAATTACTAATCTCATACGTCCAGGATAGAATCAACACAGTTCCAGGTGGTACTCCCATGATATTTATGCCCAATGGCGACGGAAACATGGCTGCCTACCTGGAATTTGGACTGTAATTCTTTTCACACTTCCTTGAAAATAAATCCCTAAACTAAGTAGAAGTGAAACATGTATATGGTTGGGCTGCATATTATTCAGTGAGGACCCTGCTTCAGATTTATCATTTCTATCAGGTGTTTATCCTGCCCTTCTTTCAGGGAGCTGAGGGCAACTTATATGGTTTCCCCCATTTATGTTATAACCACAACAACCCCATGAGGTAAGTTAGGCTGAGAGAGAGTGACTGGCCTGTGATCACCTAGTGAGATTCCATGGCTGGAACTGGGATTTAGACCCAACCCCTTTACCATCCTGGCTCTCATTCAGTTTGAATTTCAGTAGTGGTCAAGATCCTTCCTTTGGGTTCTGTTTTCCAATTGACTAAGGCACAAAAGGCCAACCTAAGGGGTCTCATGCTGTGTCAGTGGTTCACATCCAATTATTCAGAACACTCTTGGCTATGAGCCATCCTTCTAAACAAATAATGGAGGAATTGATCTATAACTCACCAGGATCTGTCCCTAAGGTAACCAAATACTACTTCCTTGAACAAATAACTAAAATCATTCATGTTAAGTATTCTACTCTATTTTTATTACAACTTCAGCAGTCCTTTATAGCATCCAGTTGCCTTCTGAGAACGCTTGAAGAAGTCAACTGATATTAACATGTGTTTCACTCGCCTATTTTCCATTGGGAAAGCATATGACTTCTTACAAACTGAAGCTCTGAGAGACTTTTTCTTCTCCTTTTGAAATAAGGAAGTATGATTATGGGGTTTTGTTCATTTTTTTTTTTTTAAATGTGCATGGTCAGAAAGGTTATTTTCATTCCATCTATTCCCTATTTTTGTTTGTATCTTTTATGACATTTTAATGTTTATTATATACAAGCCTGGAAGATAGCACTGACCTTGACTCAACTGATCTAGCCATCTGGATCCATGCCATGGTAACTTTGAAGCTAGATTATTGTAATGCATTCTACATGGGTCTGCCCTTGAAGTTAAATTGGAGACTCGAGCAGGCCCGTAGCCAGGATTTATTTTTTTTAATTTGGGGGACATTTTAAAAAGTCAAGGGGAACTGAAATAAAAATTTAAAAAATTCACATAGACTGAGCTAAAGAAACTCACGTAAGAAGGGGGGGGGAGGCCATGTGCGTCTGCATGCCAAGCCGTGAATTCGCAGCTTGTAGTGCGGGTGCACAGCCCCCGCTTCTCCCCCAAAGCATTTAAAGAGACAAATTCACAGCTTGGAGTGCAGGCGCACAAAGCCTCCCCTACCACTCCTTCCCAAAAGTTATGGGGCCTTGGCAGCAAGTCGGGGCAGGCGGGCCCCGGGAGGCCCCACTGTAGCTACAGGCCTGGACTCCAGTTAGTACAGAAATCTGCAACTCGATTGTTACTAGACATTAGACAGAACATGACAGGGCTCTTTTTGTAGCTCTTGGAGGATTGGCTACATTAGGGGTGTGTCACCTAATATGCAAAGGAGTTCCTGCTACAAAAAGAGCCCTCCTATACCCATTCTTTCGGTCACTTTACTGACTAGCCATCAGCTACCCCCCCCCTTGGGAAATGGCCTGCCTGAGGAGGTCAGGAGGGCTCCCACTTTCCTGTCATTTCACAAACTATGTAAGACAGATAGATTCAGGTGGGCAGCCATGTTGGCCCGAAGCAGCAGAACAAAGTTAAGACAAAGTTTTATTCAAGGTGTTTGTATGCACGCACAATTATTCAGATACAATGAAATGGAAATTACCAGTCCATACATATAGGTAGAGGGTGAGCAGTAAATTAGCATTTGATCCTTGAATCTGTTAAACATCTTCATTATGCTGTATGCTAATTTACTATATACAAACCTGTCATGCTGTTTGCTGAGAAAATTACAGATCTCCCAGCATCATGCCTGGTTTAACCTAGCAATATTGTAGTAGAAATACTAATTGCTTTTGCCTCAGTGGTATCTCTAGCCAAATAAGTTTTGAAAGTTTTTGACGCATCCCAAAATCTTGCAAATAGGGATGCAGAGAAGGGGGTTCCCAGAGATCCCAATAGGAGACCTACAAAACTTGAGGGGCCTGTTCTAGTCTGGCATCTGAAGTATCTGAGACCGATTCCCCACAAGCAGTTGTGCCGCCTTCGCTCTTCTGTTTCTCCCACTTGCACTGGTTAATTTCACACTATTCGCTGCATGGCCACATTTTGACCCACAGCTCCCCCCAATCTCAAAAAACAAGGATTGAGAAGACACGGGGGAAATCGGGGGAAGCTGCAAGTCAAAATGTGGCTGCGCAGCAAATAGTGTGAAATTGACCAATGCAAGCGGGGGCAACAGAAGAGCAAGGGTGGCACAGCTGCTTGTGGGGAATCGGTTTGAGTTTTTAAACTGTTGAGGGTTTGCTACAGAGGTGAAGCAGCAACTTCAGGGAAGGGTTAAGTGTGGTCATGCATGTGTGCCTAGGCCCTTTCGACTGTCATCCCTTTCAGTTTTTTATTTTATTCCTTTGCCAAGAGTTCGGATTGAAGGTAGGAGGCTGAGTAATCATTGAGTAGAGGTATGAGTGTGCACACCACAATGATGCTTCTATCTCACCACGTCCAATTCCTTCATGTTTCTCATTTAGAAATAGTTTGAGGTTTTCCCATAGATTTCAGCACACAAAAAACACAACACAATTTAAGCCTTTCATATTGTTTGAGTTCTGATATGTGGATATCAATGTTTTAAGGTACAGTGCTGACTTGTCCATCAGATAGAAGAGACTTGTGTCATTGCTTTGAAGTAGCCTTCTGACCCATTAGCTTTGTGGTAACCAGATGAACCAAATAAAAAAGTGAAAAATGCAATAGGAAGTGACAGCTCTGCTTTTTGTTAACAGCTAATTGGGAGAGCTAGCTGTTTCAAGGTAAATTTTTTGGGGGCCCTCATGCTTCAACAGTACAATGTGAGTTCAAGGGAAACATTTTACGTTTCCTACAACACACTCTTGGCATTTTTGTACCCTCTCTCTCCTCTCAGCTGTTCTCCCTCACCCTTCTGAATAGAATCAGAGCACATCTCCCTCATCTGCTTCGCATATATGATTCAGCAGGCGGTGGCGGTGGGTGGGGGGAGCCACAAAGGCCTAGGAGAGCTTCTTGAACTCTTGTAAGCTTCCTATTCTTATGAGAGTCTGGGCACCATTTTGGAGGGTTTTACAGCCTCATTCTGCTTCATCATTTCAGCAGAGAGGTCAGTACCCTTAGCACTGGGTATCTGGGGAAATTTCAGAAGATATATTTCTTCCGTAATTCTACACTCTTATCCTTGCCATGTAGATTTTCAAGACACAGGAGCATCCTTCAAGACAGTCAGTGGCAACATGAAATAACATGGGGATCAATCTGGAGTATGGCTGGCAGCCTAAGAAACTGTTCTTTCCACTAACGCAGCACTTCTGTAAGGGTCTAGAATAATTTTTAGTCTACATTAAAGTGAACCTGTTTACCATCCAGAACAATGCTATTCACTGAGATGAGCTCAGAAGAGCTGTTGAAATGTAATTGCCTACAAATATGCCATGTGTATTGAGCAGAAGCAATAATGCAGCTGCCTCCCCAACTCTTCCTTTTGTGTAAATGTATAATATGTTGTGTAAAGGACATGAGGTAACTGTGGAACACAAGCTGCCAACTATCTGGATAAGATATCAGAAGAACAATTTAATTGGAAGTATTGGCTGGTTAGGAAGAGCAGCTGCAGATCAAGAATGGTTGCTCCAGGTTTAGCTTTACTTTCACCGTTATTATATGATTCAACAGGACATGATTTAGATAGAAGCTGAATTGTTTCAACCAATTATTGACCATTGATATGTTATACTTGGACAGTTTCTAACAAAAGTAAGTCAGAATAAGGATTTGGACATGTGAGAGCTGCACTGGCAACATCATAGAAATGCATGAAAAGCCCAGTTGGTATTAGGGCCCGGTTTTTTTGGTTTAAATAGAAAAGAAGAAGAAGAGAAGAGTTGGTTTTTTCACCCCACTCTTCACTACCAAAAGGTGTCTCAGAGCAGCTTATAATCGCCTTCCCTTCCTCTCCCCACAACAGACACCCTGTGAGGTAGGTGGGGCTGAGAGAATTCTGAAAGAACTATGACTGACCCAAGGTCACCCAGCTGGCTTCATATGGAGGAGTGGGGAATCAAACCTGGTTCTCCATATTAGAGTCCACTGCTCTTAACCACTACACCGCACTGGCTCTCACAAAAAAAAGGGCACATATCTACTACAGTGTATGATGTTTTCTCTTTAAACTAAGAAGTTGACCAGAACTTCTAGGGGTTGAGTCTATATTGTCCTGGACTCACCATATAACCTAGATAGATAGATAGATGGATGGATGGATAGATAGATAGATAGATAATTAGATAGATAGATAGATAGATAGATAGATAGATAGATAGATAGATAGATAGATGATAGATAGATAGATAGATAGATAGATAGATAGATAGATGATAGATAGATAGATGATGATAGACGGATATAGATATAGATATAATTTCATTGTTTTTATGTGTTTCAGGGCACTACTGCTTTAAAATTTTCTTGAGTATTGGGTAAGTTGGTAGAATCCTTTATTAAAGATAGAATCAATAGGCACATTGATGAACAAAAGCTACTGAGGAATAATCAGCATGGATTCTGTAAGGGAAGATCTTGTCTCAATAATCTTTCAGAGTTCTTTGAGGATGTGAGCAAACATGTGGACAAGGATGATTCAGCAGATGCTGTTTACCTAGACTACTAGAAAACTTTTGATTCCTCATCAAAGGCTCTTAAGTAAACTCAGTAGACATGGGATAAGAGGACAAGTCCTCCTGTGGATTAAAAACTTAATAGGAAACAGAGGCAGGGTAAGTAGGTGTTAACATGGTTCCTGTTCAATGTGGGCAAGTGTAAAGTAATGCACATTGGAGCCAAATTGGCGGGAACTGACCAGGAGAGAGACCTTGGGGTTATGGTAGATAACTCACTGAAGATGTTGAAGATGTTGACTCACTTTGTGACTGCAATAAAAAAGGCAAATGCTATGCTGGGGATTATTAGGAGGGAGATTGAAAACAAATCAGCAAGTATCATGATGCCCCTGTATAAATCTATGATGCAGCCTCATTTGGAGTGCTGTGTACAGTTCTGGTCACCGCACTTCAAATAAGATATTATAGCATTGGAAAAGGTAGAGAAAAGGGCAACTAAAATGATTAAGGGGTTGGAACACCTTCCCTGTTAAGAAAGATTAAAGAGGTTAGGGCTCTACCATGGAGAAATGGTGATAGAAGTTTACAAAATTATGCATGGGATAGAGAAGGTACAGAAAGAAGTACTTTTCTCCCTTTTCCCACAATACACAAACTCATGGGCACGCAATGAAATTAATGAGCGGTAAACTTAAAACAGATAAAAGGAAGTACTTCTTCACCCAAAGAGTAGTTAACACATGGAATTTACTGCCATAGGAAGTGTTGGCGGCTACAAGCATAGACAGCTTCAGAGGGGATTGGATAAACATATGGAGCAGAGGTTCATCAATGGCTTTTAGCCACAAGGTGTAGATGGAACACTATATCTGGTGCAGTGATGCTGTGTATTCTTAGTGCTTGAGGGGCAAGAGTGGGAGGGCTTCTGGGGTTCTGGCCCTGCTGGTGGACCTCCTGATGGCACCTGGGTTTTGGCCACTGTGTGACACAGAATGTTGCACTGGATGGGCCATTGGCCTGATCCAACATGGATTCTCTTATGTTCTTATATTATTAGTCCAGTTTTGGGACCTTTTCCAGTAGCTTCAATTTTTCAAGATGGCGGATATGGTTATTGCGATATTTAAAAATTCATGTAGGATGCTCATCTTAGTGTCAAAATATATATTTTTGAGGTCAAAACAGCCAAATATACTATTATATTAGTTGTAGATGCAGCCACTTTTCCTGTAGCTGCCATTTTGCAAGATGGCGGATCTTTTGTCACATCCTTGCAGGATGCTCATATTGCTGTCAAACCATGTTTCTGGAGTCAATAGAACCAAATGTACTATTCCTTTTGTTGTAGAAACAAAATAAAGCATTATCCCTTAAGGTTTGTAATATTTGGGAGGAAGGATAAATCCAGACAAGGTATTAGTTTTTTAATGTTTGTAATACTGGGAGACAATGTAGCAGGAGAATTGTTAAGGTGACAACTAAAATAGAGAAAATCATTTATTCTGTTCTCTTAAATAACAGTAAACAAAATATTAGACTGCTTGTTTGATGTTTATCATATTTATATGTTGGTTAAACCCTCATTCTTAAAGATTACAGTCCTAATTTTGCTATACAACATTTTTACAATTCTTTTGACTCTTGCAGAAAACAGTAGTCTTGGCCTTTGAGGGAGGACTCATTGGGGCCTAATCCAGCAGCAAACAGTGAGTGACAATACAACAGAACTTGCATGACTCACTCAGGCCTGGATGCTTGCTACTGTTCAACAGCAACCACCCCACTAAAAGCTAGTGTGGTGTAGTGGTTAATATTTTAAACTGGGAGACCCAGGTTTGAATTCCCACTCTGCTGTGGAAGCTCATTGGGTGTCTTTGAGCCAATCGCACACTCTCAGCCTAACCTACATCACAGGGTTGTTGTGAGGATAAAATGGAGGAGAGGAGAATGATGTAAGCTGCTTTGGTTCTCCATTGGGGAGAAAAGCAGAATAAGAAGAGAAGAGAAGAGATTGGATTTATACCCCGCCCTTCACTTGGAGTCTCAGAGCGGCTTAAAAACTCCTTTCCCTTCCCCTCCCCACAACAGACACCCTGTGAGGTGGGTGGGGCTGAGAGAACTCTAGACAGAAACTGCTCTTTTTCAAGAACAGCTGTGCCAGAGCTTGTGACTGACCTAAGGTCACATCAGCAGGTGCAAGTGGAGGAGTGGGGAATCAAACCCGGTTCTCCCAGATTAGAGTCCACGCACGTAACCACTACATCAAACAGGCAGGGTATAAATGAAGTTAATAAATAATAAATGTAACTGAAGATGGGTGGCCAGATAAATGGTAGGTTGGGGAGTGTGACAGACAATAGGATGCAGGGACAGGTGAAGGTATGGGAGTTGCTAGGAGAAAGTAAAAAGGAAATAGTGTGGGGAAAGTGAAGTACCCCCCCCCACAAGAACTTGCTGGTTCCCCCTCAGTGCAAATGGGCCCAGCACAACGAGGGTATTGTGTTCCTGGAGAGAGCCAGGGAGAGTTCAGGAAGGAAAGCTGAAGACAGGTTGCTTGATGGGTGGAAAAGAAAGATGGAAGCAGAAAAAGGGGAGAGGCTATGGAGGTTTCCAGAAAGAGAAAGAGAACGTAGTGGAAGAGGGGGGAAATGAGATGCCCCATGCAGGTCCTTGACGGTCCCCCGCATCTTTAGCTACTTAATTATTTTTCATTTCTGCCCTTACCTCAAAGGATTAGCTTGGATACTACTAATCATTTCAACAATGCCAAATAGTATAATAGTACATTAAAATCTACTGAGCAACATTTATTAAAACCAAATAGTTGTTTTATGAATGCAATTAAATGCATCTTTAAAACCATTTGCTAAGCAATTAAAATGTAAACTGTCTTTCAGCACATATCTGCCAATTCATTTGCAAGTAATAGTTCTGGAACGGTGATATAATTTTTTTTAGGTGTTATTATTATAAAATTTATCACCACAAGCCTCCCCAACTGGTAGGGCTGCCAGATCCTTTGGGGTTCCCCCCCCCGCTCTAGGGGCCCCTGACCCACCAGCCCGGATCCAGCTGGCAGGGGAAACACTGCCCCCAAAGTGCCTGGATCGCGCCGATGTGCCCTGTGCGATGATGTGACCCGGAAGTGGCATCATCACACAGCATATTGCCGGGGGAATGCTCTAGCATTTGGCCTGGATACTCAATGGTAACTTCCCGGAAGTGACATCATCACACTAGGCATATTGCCGGGGGGATGCTCTAGCATTTGGCCTGGACACTCTATGGTAACTTAGAGTTTTCTGGCTGAATGCTAGAGTGTTTCTGGCAACATGCCTAGTGTGATGATGTCACTTCCGGGTCACATCATCGTGATGTGCGCTATGCGCACACACAAATGTCCCAGATCAGGAGCTTCTGCCCCCCCCCTGCTGGAAGCAGATAGGAACCTGGCAACCCTACCAACTGGAGAAACAACCTATAGGCCACCAGTAGGAGGCATGTGTGCTGAACCACAGCACCCCTGACCAGATTGCAGGGATGGTTTCCACTCAAAGGACAAAAGCAAGCCTTGAGGTGTTGGTGGCACTGCTGGGGTACAGCTTGCTCCCAGTATGCCTAGTCAAGTAAAACTCTTGTTTCCTCCCCTTTTGCCTCCAGCAGGTAGATGTAGGTTTTTCTGGCACTTAGGCCAACAATGTTGTTTCCCCTGATTTAGTTTCTTGCATATCCAGGATAGGATCATAGCTCGTTTTGCTATGTCACATTGCCCTATGTATTACACATTCTGCCAAGGTTTCTCCCAGCCCCAAACTCCCCAGACTCCACCCCCAGATCTCCAGGGATTTCCTAACCTGGAGTTTGCAACCGTAGGGCAGAAAATTTCCATTCTGCCATTGGAAAAATGTGTCTGGATGTAATCCACTGAGATCTGGCCTTTACATGACTTTTCCCTCCAGGGTCCCATAATCCCCAACACATCCATTTCAGTGGCCAAAAGAGGTCCCAGTGGAAATACAGTTAGGATCCAACCCTCTGGCCAATTCCACACAAGACTTTGTCCCGGGGTCAACCCTCGTTTCCCTCCGGTGCATTTGGTCAATTTCACACCATTTGACCCACAGCCGCCTTTTGGCCCGGAGCTTCCCGCAATTTGCTCCGTGTCAAACATAATGCCTGGACTCCATTTTAATATACTCGCTCACTTCATTGGATACGAGAGCTCAAGAGTGGGGGGGGGGCGGTAAGCCAGGTAACAGAAGACTATTCTGGTGCTTTTTGATTCCTCAAAGGTCAAACTAGTAAACCTCTTTCTTCATGTCATGCTGGCACATTTGTGCTTGTTGCCATTTTCAGTGATTTGATCTTTGAACTGACATGATGGAGTCACAACGTTCTAGAGCCTTTTCCATGGTGGCATTGCAACAACTTGCGGAATTAAATATTAAAAAAACCCATGAATCCACAATTTTATGCCTGCCTATGTCCCCGACATTTTGAAGCAAGATAAGTGCATCTGGCCAATCAATGCATAGTGGCTACCCTGCTGACCAATTGTTTTGCAGAATCAGTGGCGGGGAAAAGTGACCGGGAAGGAAGAAAGATGGCCAAAAGTATCTGGGATGAGAGGTTCAAAATGGAGAATCCCCAGAACGTTTTTTAAAATTCCCGGCTAAAAGAACAAAGATTCCCAGTCAGAAAGCTGAGATGTGCCACATGATGCCTACTCATTCCCTTTATTGCGTAATAACGATGAGCATGCGTTAAAAAAAGAAGAGGGGGGCATTGGAGGGAGGATGGGAGGGGTTTGGTGGGTGAGGGGTGGGAGTGGGAGGAGATAAATCGCAGGAAACCATGCCAAGGCTGTAATGCGAAAATGAAACCCCCGGAGCGGGCCCGGGGCAGACAAAATGATCCAGGGCAGGAAACGGATCCAGCTGGCAGGGGAAACACTGCCCCCAAAGTGCCTGGATCGCGCCGATGTGCCCTGTGCGATGATGTGACCCGGAAGTGGCATCATCACACAGCATATTGCCGGGGGAATGCTCTAGCATTTGGCCTGGATACTCAATGGTAACTTAGAGTTTTCAGGCTGAATGCTAGAGTGTTCCTGGCGACATGCTTAGTGTGATGATGTCACTTCCGGGTCACATCATCGTGATGTGCGCTATGCGCACACACAAATGTCCCAGATCAGGAGCTTCTGCCCCCCCCCTGCTGGAAGCAGATAGGAACCTGGCAACCCTACCAACTGGAGAAACAACCTATAGGCCACCAGTAGGAGGCATGTGTGCTGAACCACAGCACCCCTGACCAGATTGCAGGGATGGTTTCCACTCAAAGGACAAAAGCAAGCCTTGAGGTGTTGGTGGCACTGCTGGGGTACAGCTTGCTCCCAGTATGCCTAGTCAAGTAAAACTCTTGTTTCCTCCCCTTTTGCCTCCAGCAGGTAGATGTAGGTTTTTCTGGCACTTAGGCCAACAATGTTGTTTCCCCTAATTTAGTTTCTTGCATATCCAGGATAGGATCATAGCTCCTTTTGCTATGTCACATTGCCCTATGTATTACACATTCTGCCAAGGTTTCTCCCAGCCCCAAACTCCCCAGACTCCACCCCCAGATCTCCAGGGATTTCCTAACCTGGAGTTTGCAACCGTAGGGCAGAAAATTTCCATTCTGCCATTGGAAAAATGTGTCTGGATGTAATCCACTGAGATCTGGCCTTTACATGACTTTTCCCTCCAGGGTCCCATAATCCCCAACACATCCATTTCAGTGGCCAAAAGAGGTCCCAGTGGAAATACAGTTAGGATCCAACTCTCTGGCCGATTTCACACAAGACTTTGTCCCGGGGTCAACCCTCATTTCCCTCCGGTGCATTTGGTCAATTTCACACCATTTGACCCACAGCCGCCTTTTGGCCCGGAGCTTCCCGCAATTTGCTCCGTGTCAAACATAATGCCTGGACTCCATTTTAATATACTCGCTCACTTCATTGGATACGAGAGCTCAAGAGTGGGGGGGGGGCGGTAAGCCAGGTAACAGAAGACTATTCTGGTGCTTTTTGATTCCTCAAAGGTCAAACTAGTAAACCTCTTTCTTCATGTCATGCTGGCACATTTGTGCTTGTTGCCATTTTCAGTGATTTGATCTTTGAACTGACATGATGGAGTCACAACGTTCAAAGTTTAATTCTGGGTATAAGCACATGTGATCACAGATTAATATATGAACTGTTTCCTCTCACAAGTATTCCAGCTGCAGTAGTGGGAGGAGATAGATCGCAGGAAACCATGCCAAGGCTGTAGTGCGAAAATGAAACCCCCGGAGTGGGCCCGGGGCAGACTGTGCGGGAAAGGCTTAAATGAGAAATTGACAAAAACAATCCATGGCAGAAAATGACGAAAACCAGGGGTAAGTGCCATGTGAGAAATTGGCCTCTGACTTACTAACGCAGTGGGATTTAAAAAAAATGTACTCTCTTCCTCTTTTTAAAGCAATTTGCTTTTCAAAATGTGTAGTTTTTATAACTGCAATTTAAATACTCCAAGGTTCATTATTTTCAGTTGGGAAATTAGGCCAGATCTGTATTCCTAACAGCATTAACTTTCTTTCAGGAAAATCAAAAGAATGTTAATGATTATTTTACATAACCCCCACACACCAATCATGCAGTTCCTTATGCTTGCACTATTTTTATTATGTCAGTTAGCAAGTGGGAATATCCCTTGATTGGGCCTTGAGTTATATAATATGCAAATCTAATCTTTAATTTATTTCACTCAGTAAAGAGTACAAAGAGGGCATTCCCACCCCCAAGGCATACAAACACACACACAAACCGTTCACATGAAGAGAAGAATGCCAGAGACCTGTAGAACACCACTCATTTATACCAGCTTCACCAACACACAAATGGCTCGATCTCAATCAGATAAAAACTGCTATCAGTGCCTAAATCGTTATCTGATTTTATCTTATTATTTTATTATTTGTTTTTAATAATTAACTGTAGTATTGTTTTAATTTATTGTTACCTGCCGTGAGCCTTGCAATACAGGAAGGGAGGGCTAAAAGTCCAATAAAATAAATAAATAAACCACATGGCCTCTTATGGAAACCCACGGGGTGAACTTGTGCCAGTCACTTTCTCTCAGCCTAACTCAGTGGCCTGGTCATTGTTCTCAGAATCAAACAGAGGATAAAGGATGGTTCAAGCCACAGAGTCCCCTCTGTGGAGAAAAGCAGCATATAAGTATCTTGAATGAATCTAAAGCCAAATTTACCCTCTCTGCATTTCCATAAATGATACCTGAGCCAGTAATAAATAATTATCGGCTGCGGTCACACGCAACATTAGCCACGCAAGAGATACGGAAGACAAGCGGAGTTTCCGGTCGCGATCTCACCAGCACATCTGGGAAGCGTAGTGCTTCCGTGGCACAACTGAGGCTTCCTGCCGAAAAAGCGCAGCAAAAAACTAGTACCTTGGAGGTACTAGTTTCCAGAAACTGCGGGGCAAGGGCGGGCGTCTGATCGCGTTTCCGGTGGTATCCGGCGCCCGCCCATGTCCCCTTGCGGAAAAGGGGTTTTTTTCCCCCACGTCTCCGTGGATGCGCACACGCACCCAACGGAGCATGCGCATTCGTAGTGTACACAAAAAAAGAAAACCAGTTCGCCGCGCCGCGCGCTTCTTCATTGCGCGCAGGCGTGTGTTGTGATCGGCACCTCTCCCTTGCCATGGAACCTCCACAGTACCTCCACAGAACCTCCACAGTAGGTCTGATCGCTTTACTGCATGTTAGTTTGCCCCGGGGCAAACAGCCACCTGTGCAAACAGCCACACTTCTCCTCTGCAGTTTCCTGCCCGTGTGACAGGGGCCATCATATGGCAGTGGGTGTAGTATAGCCAGGAGATCCGATGATTGTCTGACAGCCTGAAAATCTTTGTTTTAAACGTGGCGAGCTAGGTTTATTTTTTGGGCTGAGAAAACTGTGACTGACCCAAAGTCATCCAGCTGGCTTTAAGTGGAGGAGTGGGGAATCGAATGGTGGTGGGTAATAGCCACTCTTACCACTACACCAAACTGCCTCTTACACAGGCCAGTGCTTCTGTTCTTCATTACACAAAATTAATAATTTCTCCTGGGAGCAATTTCACACTCACACATGACTTATTTAATGCTTAATGCTTATAACACAGACCAAAGTCACATACATTTAATTAAGAGTCTATATTCTTTCATCAGGTAGATATGTGCTCGGACTTCAAATGCAAATAATAAATGCAGACAAAAACCAGGGCGGGCTACAGCCTAATCAGCTTCAAATTATGTTACTTGAACTGTTAATGAAGCTCTTTTTATAACTCTCTCCTTTATCAGCCTAAAGGCATGTCTTTAAATTGTCATGTAATGGAAAACTGAAATGAATAGCATGCAGCCATGGAACCAGGCAAATTCATCATCTTTTTAAGGCTGCATACTCTGTGTCAATGGACACAGAACACTTTGTGTTCTATGGCTAGCTCTATTCTTCGGTGCAGGGACACAGACCAACAGTGCCATCTCAAAAAGTGTTAGGTCAGAACTTAAATCAGGCCTTGACAAATTTTCTTTGGCTCTAGGAGCTAGGCCAGAAATTCAGCATCCAGAGTTATCTATAACAAAAACAATATTTTCGTTGTCATTTTTTGTAGTTCAACATTTTATTACGTAACTGTAACATGATAACAGCAATATTAACATAATACAATATAATAAAATATAAACATAAACAATAATAATTAACTCCTAATAGTAGTTAGCTTACAGGAAGTGCAATCTATGACAGCAAGAATGGAGCTGGAACATTACAGTAACATGACAATGGCAATGTAAACATATAATAATAAATTAAAATAGAAACAATAGTAATCAATCCCCAAAAGTAGTTAGTGTACAGAAAGCATTTGAGGTGCTCAAGGATGTGCGGCCTCCTCACTTGGCTACCCCCAAATTTAGACTTATTTGGTTCATAATTTCTATGCCGTATTGAAATCTGATCCAAGGTGTGGGCAACTAAAGAGCACCTTCACAGTTTATGCTACTGAACAGTCTATCATACTAGTGTGTGCTCAGTAGCATGAAACAACAAAATCTGGAGACTTGAGCAGTAGAGATGGTCCCAACCCAGCCTGGACAGTAAGAGAGAGGAGGAGGGGGGGGGCAATGAATTACTTTAAAAAATGCAATGAATTTAAAAAGTGAAGGTTTTAAAAATAAAAATTAGTTGGCATTGAAAACAGGAAAGCAGCTTGATCGTATTTGCAAAGCACAGTGGTTTAAAGAATGAACATAGATATCTCTGTTCCCAAATTGAGGTCGCGATCACACGCAGAATTAGCTGCACCATAGGCATGAATGCCGGGCAGATTTTAAGGGCACGATCAGATGCCAACATCTGCCAAGCATCCCACTCCCATCGGCAACCTGTTTTGCTCTGCTGCAAAAGTGGAGTAAGAAGACACCAGGGAAAGTTCAGTAGCAAACGGGTTTACTACGGGCCAGGAACAGACTTTCCCCTGTGTGATTGCTCCAGCGCGCTCTCATGCCATCAGGATAGTCTGATCGGGCCATCCTGACTCCATGCTGTTGTTTCCCCCCCCTTTTCGGTATGCGCATCATCGCACACTGCATAGGGAGCACTCGGTGAGGAGATGCGAATCATCGATCCCTCATTGAAGTGCACCAGAAATACACAGCAACCCCCCCGACTCACCCGCAGTCTCCTCTGATCGCGCAGTGGCGGGCTGCCCCTGCAGTTCCCAGGGACCGTGTGATTATGCAAATGCGGGTCAAATACTTGCGGAGCAAATAGCCTCGCTTCCCCCCCCCCCGCATTATCTTGCGTGTGTGACTGCAACCTGACTTGGCTTTTATTTTATGTTCTTTTGTCTCCTGTAATTATAATGGAAGCATTATAATGGAAGCATTTTAATCTTTAATCTTCAACCCCCTTTGCATCTCTCATACACATATGAAACAGCTGGGACAAATAAAATGAATTTCAATAGAGATAAGTGCAAAATCTTACACTTAGGTACAAAAAATCAAAGGCACAGATATAGAATGGGAGGGACTTGGCTTAACAGCAGCACATGTGAAAGGAATCTAGGTCTTCTGGTTGATCACAAGCTAAACATTAGCCTGCAGTGTGATGTGACTGCAAAGAAAGCTAATGCAATCTTAAGATCCATTAACAGAAGCATTGTGTCCAGATCACGGGAGGTGGTAGTTCCGCTCTATTCTTCTATGGTCAGGTCTCACCTGGAGTACTGTGTCCAGTTTTGGGCACCACATTTTAGGAAGGATGTTGACAAGCTCGAGCATGTACAGAAGAGGGCAACCAGGATGGTGAGAGGGTTGGAATCCAAGTCTTATGAGAAAAGGCTGAAAGAGCTGGGTATGTTTAGCCTGGGAAAGAGAAGGCTTAGAGGGGACATGATTGCAGTCTTCAAGTATTTGAAGGGCTGTCATGTAGAAGATGGAGCGGATCTATTCTCTCTTGCTCCAGGTTGCAAGACTAGTTCTAACAAGAAGAGGGACCCACGATACTCATGGGGGGGGAGAAGCTCCACGGGAGGAGAAGGAAGCAGCCGCAGGTGAGCCTTCTCCCCTGCCCCCCCAGCACCGGTGGCAAGGCCTGAACTCGGCCCACCAAGCTTTCTCCCTCCTTCCCCCCGGTGGCGGCAAGGCCTGGCCAGCCCACCAAG
>NW_015164718.1:168744-191406 GCF_001447785.1 Gekko japonicus | reverse complement strand
ATATAAGATGGGTGGAAATTACAAGGGAGTCGTTACTGGCTAAATATCAGGAGAAACTTCCTAACTGTTAGGGTGGTTGAGCAGTGGAACAGACTGCCTCAGGACGTGGTGGATGCTCCTTCGCTGGATGTTTTCAAGCGGAGGCTGGATGACCATCTTTTGGGTATGTTGTAGGGCTATGTTTCGGCTAGGCTCCTGTAGAGTGCAGGGGGTTGGACTAGATGACCTGCAAGGTCCATTCCAACTCTAACATTCTGTGATTCTATTATATTTATTTATTTAAAACATTTATTAACCACCTTTCTCCCTTGTGAAACTCAAGAATGCTTACAATATAAATAAAACAATAATAAAAACAATAAGAACAATATAAATAAAAAAATGATAAAAACAATAAGAACAATATGAATAAAATAACAATTATATAAATTCTTAAGGTCACAATTTAAACATTCCAAGTAGGACTGCCAATAAATAAAACGGGATCACTCTGTAAATCATTCATATGCAGTCCTAAATAAAACTGTCTTCAATAAAATGGAAAATGTATGGAGTCAGGGTAACCCATGTACTCTCTGGGAATCTCCCTCTTCCTTCCCCCCAACAAATGAAAGCATCATCATTTTATCATATCTGCACCATTACTTTGCTGAAAAATGAATATTTAATACTTTAGTTAATTACAGCATCTCTACGCTATCAGTAACCAGTGAATATAAAAAGGCAGTTGCTAAAAAATTATCTCCCTAAAGATGAGATTCATAACGAAAAGTTAAATAATTTATATCTCTGAAAACTATGCTTTCTCCCCACCCCCATAATTTTAGTAAAGAACCTTTGTAATTGAGATAATTAGAATTCATCCCCCGAAGTTAATCCATCTGAAGTGTGGTCTCAGCATGTTGCAGCTTCATTTCTTTGACGTGGATTCCATAAATAAGAAGGTCCATATACTTTAAAACAAAATAGATATAAATAGTAGCCTTTATTGTAGTAAACTGCAGTCCGAAACTCCACGGGTTCATAAATGAGCAGGGGAGTCCTGGTCACCTCTGTAGTGGGTAATGCTTTGTGCACATGTATGCTCTGTATAACTTGAACATTTTTGCATGTACTTTCCAATGAGCCCTTAATCCATTTCTCCAGCACTGTATATACCATCATTTGTATATTTGTAAAAAGTGATATGTGGTATGTGCATATGCAGACACACACAAAACTCTGGCTGCCTATAGCATACTGAATTTGCTTCAAGGTGCTGGTTCTTACCTATAAAGCCCTTTATGGTCAATGGCCAGCATACCTGAGGGACCGCCTCTTCCCACATGTTCCCCAGAGAGCACTGTGTTCAGGGACACAAAACCTCCTGGCTCTCCCTGGCCCTAAAGAGGTCAGACTGGCCATTACGAGGGCTAGGGTCTTTTCTGTGGCAGCTCCGCGCTGGTGGAATGAGCTCCCAAAGGACATCAGGGCCCTGCAGAGTTTATTACAATTCTGCAGGGCCTGCAAGATGGAGTTCTTCCACCAGGCATTCAAGTGAGAAGCCACATATAACATCTTAATTTAAAATCAGAGCCTTACCCTGGAATTCTACCATCGGCTATTGCTATTACTGACTGACACGTGTTATGGATAATACTCGGAAATCTGTTTGCTTTGCCATCTGACATGCAATATCTATATATAGCACTTTAGAATTGTTGTATGATTTTATTCTGTTTTTAATTTTTTTATGTAAGCCACCCTGAGCTTGCCTTGGCAGGGAAGGCGGGGTATAAATCTAACAAACAAATAAATAAATGGGTGGGGCTGTGCTACTGTTCCGGCACATTGACAAAGCCTGGAAAATATTTTGAGGGGAAGTGTTGGGGGGAAGAAGTGAGGAGGTATTTCCAGACGAAACTTCTCCCTCATGGCGTGGGCAGTGATCTGAGCAGAGCCAACTTACCTGTGGCCTGCAGGTGGCTGCTACTACTCTTGTTTGCACCAATGTATCAACTAACCTCTCTCCTCTATGGCTATGTCTGGGCTTCACAGCTTTTAAAGCAGCTCCCTCCTCTTCCTCCTCTTCCACAATTACATAAAAGCATTTAATCTAGCATTATATTGGTATAGCACATGTGCAAAGAAAAAAAGGGAGATGGTGCTGCAGTGACACCACCAGTGACAACACCGGTGATGATAGTACCCTCGGTCGCCAATCTTGATTACTTAAGTTGTGTCTGGAAGAAAATAAACTGACTCCACAACTAGAAAAATGCAGAGAGAGGGCAGATGTGCGAAAGACAATGTAGAAGACCCACGTCCAAAACAATCTAGATGCTTGTGGATTGATATGTGTGTAAAACAGGAATCAGATGAGTGTGTGGAAAAGCCCATAATGTATCTGATAAACCAGTTCCCATTATGTCTCCCTGGCCCCTTGTACTGGACACTTTATGTGTGTGTGTGTGTGTGTGTGTGTGCATACACACCCTTCTTTATGATTGTGTAAATGTAGATTGGACTCCAGAGTAGGGATGTGCAGTTGGAAATTTACTAACAAAGACCCAATCTGAGAGATGTCCATTTGTAAGCATCAGAGATGCTGTGAATATGAACAAAAACATTTCTGCTAGATTCAAGTCCAGTAGCACTTTAGAGACTGGCAAGAGTTTTGGGGTATGAGCTTTCGAGAGTCAGCATTCCTTTTGTCAGGTACCAAGGGAGCTTTGACTTTCAAAGCTTATACCTGGGAAATCTTGTTGTTGTTGGAAGTGCTTCAGACAGCTCTGAAATTCACCAAATTCTTTAAGCCTTTGAGCATATATCACTAAGAAACAAAATCTGGGTTGATGTATTGTTTTGTAGTTTACCAGTTAACAGTTTGAATACTAACATCAATTTATGTAAGACTATTTATTTATTTATTTAAATTTGTTTCCCCCGCCCTTCCCGCCATGGCAGGCTCAGGGCAGCTCACATAATAAAAGCAGAATAACAATAAATATCACGGCATCTAAAAACAATCCATCAGACAATGCATTAACAATTCATTAAAACCAACTTAAATTATATTAAAGTGCTAGCAGTTAACTTATAACATCAAATGATGGCCTCATACATTCAGTTAATTCACTTGATATTCAGCTTGTTGGTCATTCTCAGTTTCGGTTGGCAAGCACAGACTATCAATAATAGACCAGGCACCAGGCTTCTATTGTTGTTAGATTAATGGCAGTAATGATAATAGATAAAATACTGGTAGCGATTGTAATGGTGGTAATGGTGGCGGCTCCTAATTGAAGGCCTGGTGGAAGACCTCCGCCTTGCAGGTCCTGCAGAACTGCAAAAGGTCCCACAGGGCCCTGATCTCTTCTGGGAGCTCATTCCACCAGTATGGAGCTGCCACCAAGAAAACTCTTACCCTGGTTGCAGCTAGCCTGGTATCCCTGGGACCTGGAAGGGCCAATTGGTGGTGTGACCCTGACCAAAGTGCTCTCTGGGGCATATATGGGGAAAGGCGGTCCCTTAGGTATGTTGGACCCTGGCCATAAAGGGCTTTAAAAGTAAGAACCAGCACCTTGAAGTGAATCCAGTATGCTATTGGCAGCCAGTGCAATGCCTTCAGGGCAGACTGGATGTGTTCCCTCATTGGGAGACCCATCAGAAGCCTGGCCGCAGCATTTTGCACTGGCCACCCAACATCAGATAGAACTGGGTGTAATCCCCATACTGGTGATGGTGACAACCCAGCCTATAACTCTGGGCAATCTGGGCAAGGGGGCGCATGTAGAGCGGTGGCACAGGTGGTAAATGAAGCCTGCAATTCCATCTGTTGAACAGCTTTGGCTGTTCGAGCCCCACCGTGGCCGAGGTGAGCTCTCGGCCCATGTCCCAGCTCCCGTCCACCCAGCGGCTCGAAGGCCCGTTAAAGGGCAAGTAGACAAAATGGGTACCTGCTCTTAGAGCGGGGGGGGCACCCGTCCTTCGTGGTGGCAGAGCAGTGGCAGTGGAGAACATGGCGGCGATGCCGACTCGAGCGAGCGAGTCTGGGCTGACAGAGCGCGGAGGCGGGGCGACGCAGCAGGCCGGAACCTATCGGACAGAGGCTGCAGCAGGAGCACACGCTGACGCGCCCTTCGCCCAAGCCCGTGGAATCACAGTAACTAAAGAGAAGACCCGCGCCAGAAGACCTGCGCCAGGAAGCTGCCGCCGCCGGATTGACAACAAAAGACTTCGCCAGAGGGTGCCTGTTAGGCCAGTCACACACACACACCCTTCATTGTATGTGTAGCCCTAGGTAGGATGTGTTGTATAATGTAATGTGAACTGCTCAGAGCCCTTAGGGGGTGAGCGGTATACAAATGGAATGTAATAATAATAATAATAATCTTTCCGCTCTCCACCGTCGCTGCTACGCCAGGGGCGGGTGCCCCCCTGCTCTAATAGCAGGTACCCATTTTTATCTACTTGCCCTTTAACGGGCTTTCGAACCGCTGGGTGGACAGGATGTAGCTGAATTGCCACGGCCCTCTCTATTACTTTGCCCAGGGCAATGCATTTTTCCATTCAGTAAGCATGTTAGGTAGGGTTTGATATCAGAGGCTGAGAGATTCTGTAATCTTGGACAGGCAACTGTGAGTATTTGGGGGGTGGATTTTTAAGTGCATTGTAAATGATGCTACAAAGTAAGGAGGTCTTTGGACAGTTATGTTAAAAACATTTATTGAAACATGAAAATAATGAACTTCACTGTAAGTCTGGAATTTGGAGAGAAAGCTAGGAGCTCGCTGTTATTTTGCCAAATGTCAGAAGACAAGTCACTACCAATGGTAGTTTTGGAGAAGTTGTTAACAGGATGGCCTGTGAAGCCCACCCCATGTTGAAGACATTGGAGTTGGACTATGCAGAACATCACAAAAAGCCACTAGGACTTCATATAATTATGGGATTTAAAGGCCGGGTACCTCCCCCCCAGAGACTTTCACATGGAAAAGATACCCAAAGACCCCCAGATTCAATAAGAGTACTGAGTATGGAAAAATAAATGAGAAAGCTTGGGAATCAAGCTGACCCAAGCAACTCTGAGAGGCAGGAAAGCCCAACAGGGAAGAACACACACTCCCCGGGGAGCCTGATCAAGCAATATCTGAGGAGACAAAAAGCAACGTTTTGAGTAACAGTAGGGATGTTGTAAGAACATGCTATTTTTTTGTCCTCTTAGGGGAAAAAGTAAACCAAAGTGATGTTAATTCCTGTATTACCACTTTTGGCCAAAGTAAATGAATAAGAGGCAGAAGATTGGATGGTTCTAGATAAGCAGCTAGGGTACTGGGCTGAAGATTCGCTGGAGCCATCCTGAAGTCCTGGGCCTCTACTGAGGCCTTTGAATAAGTAATTATGGCTATGTATACTTCATGGGCCTAGAATAATTTAGTAATTAATCGATAGGAGAGTGTTTTTGGAGACAGGAACAACTCTAGGTCTAATTCAGCTGTATTTCCATGTACCGTGCACTTTTATTCCTTTGCTAATTTTTCCTATGCTTCCTTGTACACTCCCACTCTCTCTTTTAATAAACCACTTAATTCATTTCAGTTAAAACTGTGACGTTCCTTGCTAATCCATTGATTGCCCACTGAAGCATATAAGGACCATTTTTACCTTTAGGTTTGTAAAGCAGGTAAAACCTGCCTACCAGCTAGTGTAAGCAAAATGTTTTCCTTTGTTATCCCTTGCAGAGATTACCTATCACTGGGGGAGGACAAATCTGAATCTCTGCCAACTCCACTTAATACCCTCTGCAGCCTCTCCAATCCTGTTTGCCTGTCAGAGGATATAAGCAAAGCTTTGCCTGAGGTCATTGCCTTAGCGATGAACATAGCCCCAGATAATAAAACAGGTTACACGAAGATGCCCCATTGTTAGATAAAATCAGAAGCCCTAATTAATCTAGAACTAGTGTAAAGATTTGTGATGATCCTGTTCATTGGGAACACCGTGATGATGATTCGGTTCTTTGGAAATGTCAGCAAACTCACCCATTTGGATGCCAATCCTGTCAGTCACACACCTGCCAAGTTACTCTCTCCTCCTCCTCACCACAACATATCTGTGGAACTGAAACAGCATCAGCGAGGTGTCAGATGATAAAGGATTAAACAATAATCTTTCTTCCTTATTTTTTGAATGTTGTTAGATTTCCTTTTTAGGCTGATTACAGTAACCCCATTCATGAATAGAGCATGTTGAGATCAAATTCTGATGAATTTTGACCCTACATCTTCTTTCTCATAATGGCCATCCGGATTCCCCTGAGATGCCCACAAACAGGGCAATAACTTACCCTACTGTTGTCCCTGAGCAACTGATCTGCTGTGGCATATTGCTGCTAGGTCTGGCAATCTCATTTAGCTGTCATGGCTAACTGGCATTGATAAGGCTAAACTCTATAAATACGTATAATCTCCCTCTAAAGATAATTTCCCTTTGAACCACCATTGTACCTTGTGGCAAATTTTTATAAATCTGTATTAGTGTCGTGTCGTGGGGCTAACACTGCTGACCTGCCTTACAGGCAGGGCTATTTTTGGGCAGGAACGCACAGGAACGGAGTTCCGGCTGGCTCCCGAGTTGGCCACGCCCAGCAGGAACTCATTAGCATAATAGGCCACACCCAATGGCAGAAACTCATTAGGATTGACTACATTAGGGGTGTGTGGCCTAACATGCAAAGGAGTTCCTGCTACAAAAAAAGCCTTGGGTTTTGACAACAAACAAGGTAAACAGAATAAGAAGCAAAAGGTGGGTGTGACTGGATGACCACACTTCTGGTAACAAGGGCTGTGTGGCCTAATATGCTAATGAGCTGTGCTGTCAGGGGTGTAGTCTAATATGCAAATAGTTTTTCTGTTGGGTGTGGCCTATTATGCTAATGAGTTCCTGCTGGGCTTTTTCTACAAAAAAAGCCCTGCTTACAGGGCTTTTGAACGAATTGTTGACATAAGTAAATCAATTAAAATGATTTCTTTTAAAGCCTATCAGACATTACTCTGTAGAACAAAGCATACAATAAAATAGATGTAATAATCTCTGTGAAGCAACTTGTACGTCTTAAAAGTACCGTGTAAGTGCTACGTAAATGGTGATGAGGATGATGAGGATGACTACTGCACTGTCATTCCCATTTATACAGGCGGGAAACAGAGGGTGACAGCTGTCAGTTTCTTCATGCCACTTGGGCTGATGTAGGCTTAAATTCAGAACCCAGATCTCCATGACGTAATTGGTAAACATTGTGCTGGATCACATAGGAAATTGGTCCTGTCCTGGAACTGGGCTCACAGTTACCAGGAGCAACATAAACTGGACTAGGCACAGAGATCCAATTGTGGTAATTTCCATGATTACTGAAAAGAAAATGTTCCTGTTAACAAGGAAGTTGCTGCCATTTACATTTATACAGCCCATTTTACACAAGCATATCATGGACACAGGAAGACTTTAGGGTCTTTAAGGACAAGTCAGCTTTATTCATCTTGCTCACAAGGAAGCCATAACCAGAACATTCTGCACTGTTCCAAGACTTTCTGGACACACAAGACAAACTAAAACTTCCAAAGCAGAAATTTACCTTAATGGTTGCTTGAGCATATTACAACACTTATAAACTTGATACTACTTACACAAACGGGAGAATAACTGTAAACCAACCTCTGCATTAAGACACAAAAACCATCCTAGCACCCAGTACTGAAAACAGATTTACATGTTATTTTAACTGGGAATACAGGAAGTAATATTCTTCAAGTAAGACAAAGGATAAAATAATGTATGGGGGGGGGGACTGGTAGCAATGTTAATAAAGTAACATCAAATTAGTTCTAGCCTCCTTACTCTATCTCCTTCCCATTTATTAATCTGATGTTAGCTTGATGCCCTTTACTAACTGGCCTGAGGACTTCTGAATCATAGATTCTGAGTCACAAGAACGTTGGGGCGTTTTTAATGAAATGTTAATTTTAAAGGAAAATCAATATAAAACTACAGACTTTAAGCAAAATTATATTACTATTATTACTATGATCCTCATGCAGGTCTATCAGTTTACTGAATTATCACAATATGAATTGTGGCATTTAATTTTCACCACAGCATTTAGTGCATCTTGGGAATCCCTGCTCTCAAATGTTTCTTCTTTATATGAGCAACTAGAATATAGATCTCATGGTTGCAGGAATAAATTGAATAAATCCAGTCCCATCACTCCTTGGCAAATAGAAGGGGAAGTCATGGAAGCAGTGACAGAATTCACATTCCTGGGATCCAAGATCACTGCAGACAGTGACTGCAGCCATGAAATTAAAAGATGGCTGCTACTTGGGAGGAAAGCTATGGCAAACCTAGACAGCATAATAAAAAGTAGACACATTACACTGCTAACAGAAGTCTGCATAGTCAAAGCAGTGGTATTCCCAGTAGTAATGTATGGCTGTGCGAGTTGGACTAGAAGGAAGGCCAAGTGCCGAAGAGTAGATGCTCTTGAATTATGGTGCTGGAGAAGACTCTTGAGAGTCCCTTGGACTGCAAGGAGATCAAATCAGTCAATCCTAAAGGAAATCAACCTTGACTGTTCCCTGGGACAGAGACTGAAGCTGAAGCTCAAATACTTTAGCCACCAAATGAGAAGGGAGCACTCACTGGAGAAGACCTTGATGCTGGGAAAGATTGAAGATAAAAGAAGAAGGGACGGCAAAGGATGAGATGCTTAGACAGTGTCATAGATGCAATGAACATGAAATTGAGCAAACTCCAGAGGACGGCGGAAGACAGGAGGGCCTGGCGTGATGTGTTCCATGGGGTCGCAGAGTCAGACTCGCCTGTGCAACTGATCAACAAGAAGAATATAGATCTCATGGTTACAGGAATAAATGGCCTCTCTCATCCCTCAATTGAAGGGATATGAGACGTTCCAGTTTCTTTGAGGCATTTATATATGGATGGAATAAAAACTGAACATCTTATGTTTGTGCAGAACTTCCCCAAGGTCAGTAAATTAGAACTGGGTTTGTATTGTTTTCTGATTGGAAAAGGGAAGCCTTGCAGATGCTGGAGACTAAGCCCTTTGAGGAAAGGCTGAGGGACTTGGGAATGTTCAGTCTGGAGAAGAGGAGGTTGAGGGGGGAACATGATTGCCCTCTTTAAGTATTTGTCACTTAGAGGAGGGCAGGGAGCTGCTCCTGTTGGCAGCTGAGGATAGGACTCGAACTAATGGGTTTAAATTAAGGGTGGGAAGGTACCAGCTGGATATTAGGAAAAACATTTTTACAGTAAGAGTTGTGCAACAGTAGAATCAGCTGCCTAGGGAGGTGATGAGCTCCCCCTTGCAGGCAGTCTTTAAGCAGCAGCTGAATGAACACTTGTCAGGGATATTTTAGGCTGATCCTACATCGAGCAGGGGGTTGGACTAGATGGCCTGTATGGCCCCTTCCAACTCTGTGGTTCTGTGATTCTATGCTGAAGCACTCCAGGATAGCTAGTGCTATGCAGGTTGCTTTGATAGGCTGCATTATTATCAGGATGAGATAAATTTTGTTTTAAAAAAACCACAAGAAAAAAACAACTCTTTGTAATCAACCATCATGCCTCATGTGAAAAATTGTGAAACTGATAATAAGACCATAAGAAGAGCCCCGTGTGTCGGGTAGCCCCGCCATGGCTGCGATCATACGTACAAGAAGCTGCGACAGACATGCGATTCCACCGCAATGACTGAAAAGGCCCTGGCCCTGGTTGGGGACAGCTGGATAGCTTTAGGGGCCGGGGACCACCAGCAAGTTATTATATGAAGAGCATAAGCTTTCCCAGGGACGTAATGG
Source organism: Gekko japonicus (assembly GCF_001447785.1). Classification (NCBI taxonomy): domain Eukaryota; kingdom Metazoa; phylum Chordata; class Lepidosauria; order Squamata; family Gekkonidae; genus Gekko; species Gekko japonicus. The sequence continues at coordinate 181,546 of NW_015164718.1, read as the reverse complement.
AGGAGACGATCCTGTAGATATGTCAGTCCCTGACTACTCAAGGCCTTGTAGGTCAATACCAATACCTTGAACTTGACTTGGTATTCCACTGGGAGCCAGTGTAGCTGGTGCAGCACTGGATGTATATGTGCTGTCTGTGTATGCTACCCTCCATTAAGAGAACTGTCCATTTATTCCTACTCTTTGCTTCCTGTGATATAAATAATTTTTAATCCATAAGAGAACTCATCTTCTTATCCCATGACTGCTAAATTTACTCAGGAGTCTTTGGCGAGGTACCTTGTCAAAAGCCTTTTGAAAGTCCAGTATATAATGTCTACCTGGGTCACTGTATATAATGTCTACAGGGTCACCATTGTCTATGTGCTCATTCACTTTCACAAAGAATACTGGATGCCTTAAATATTAGCAAACTCTTTAAATCTCTTTGACTGTAGTGCCAACATGTGGTTTCTTAAGAAGCCAAGGCCCGAATAGCCAGTAGATAATTTCAGCATATGTATGAGACTGAGCTCAGCACTGATATGGGTCTGGTGGTTATGACTAGTGTTCCCTCTAAGCTGAGTTAGTGTGAGCTAGCTCACAGTTTTTTAGTTCTGGCTCATGCATTTTTGTCTTAGCTCAGGAAGGAGGGCTCCAGATCAAACTAATTTATGCAGTACCCAAATTGCTCATTCACAACTTTAATGCCAGTAGCTCACAAAGTAGAATTTTTGCTCACAAGACTCCACAGCTTAGAGGGAGCATTGGCTGTCAGTTAGAAGAGGACAGGGAGCTGTTCCTGTTGGCAGCAGAGGATAGGACTTGCAATAAGGGGTTTAAATTATGGGTGGAAAGATACCTGGTATATATTAGGAATGTTCAGCAATTGCCCATGGGCAGTGTTCCCTCTAAGCTGAGTTAGTGGCAAAGTGAATCAACATAGCTAGTTCCTCCGTTTCCATCCAACAAAGTATACTGTGAGAGATTCGGTAACATTCATTGTGCTAGTTCGTAGGGCATTCAAGTGGGTGCCAGATTAGGTCCTGTCAATCCTTTCCCATCCTTACTTCACAACAGATCAGCATTATGGATTTTCTACTTACTAATACTGGTGTAAAAGTTCTTTCCCATGGCTTCTTCAAATGACATGGGTACAGAATAACCACATAAGGCTCTTTTTGTAGCAGGAACTCCTTTGCATATTAGGCGACACACCCCTAATGTAGCCAATCCTCCAAGAGCTGACAGAGCTCTTCTTACAGGGGCTACTGTAAGCTCTTGGAGGATTGGCTACATTAGGGGTGTGTCGCCTAATATGCAAAGGAGTTCCTGCTACAAAAAGAGCCCTGAATTATGCTGATGATTCCTTCCCATACAAAAATTGGTCCGTTTGGAAGGTGACATTGCTGTAAGAGAGAGCCATGACCTCACCCATTTCGTTCTGTGATATATGTTTTTCTAAAAAGCCATGGGAAACAGATCCCAGAAAGTACAAGTCATCCCTATGACAGCATTGTTTCTGAGACACTATGACCATAGCATAGATCTGTCAGGACCTGTTCAGTGTACTCCTACCATTCCCCACCCCCAATTATCTAAGACCAAGGTTGTTAAGATCCAGGGCTTTTTTTCTGGGGGAATGCGCTGGAATGGAGTTCTGGAACCCCTTCAACAAAATTATTTTAGAAATTTTTTTAAGTTCATGAGTTTTCAGTATACCGATTGAAAACTTCATTTCTCTCTTCAGAGTTCCAGCACCTCTTTTTCAAAAAGAGAGAGAGAGAGAAATAAAAAGCTTTGCTGAGATCCACTACAAGCCCCCAAGACAGATTTTCTCTGTGCTTCTCCTAATATTTAGTTCAAACTGATATGCTGCAACTATCACCCAGCAGCATCTTGCCTAGCAATCTGGATCCTCAATGGGGATCCATGCCCCTGGAGTTTTGTACCCACTGTCAGGGGTTCTGACAATGACAGCACCCTCTCAACTCAGTTCTAGACTCAGACACAAATTTAGTTGGGGCTACCACTGGGTCAAAAAGGATATGAAATTCCTTTTAGGAAGCAATAAATGGTTTCCCCCCCTGTATTTAATTGTATTTTTAAGCTGGAAGATTTTTTAAAAGGAGAAAGCAGGATACCATTGTTTGAAATACATATATTATAAATTGCCATCATTATTGTTATTATTTATACACTAATATACTAATTTTCTTATAAACTTCAAAGTGACAAATTTAATTTGAGAAACACTTGCCACATACCAAAAAGAAAATCTGGCTTTGTCGGTTTTGTTTAGAAGAGTGAGATATCTCCAAATCAGAATGTAATAAAGGCACATGAAAATATAATGAAATTATTCTTGCAAAGTATGGAATTATGACTGAAATCAGTGACACTTACTCTTATGTAAACATGTCTGTGTTTTGGGTGAAACATATAATACAGAAGAAAATATTGATACTCAAATGTCTTTTGAAGATATGCAGAAAAGGTTAACTTTTTGTCACTGAAAAGAGAGATGGTATTCATGCCTGTAACTAGATAATGTAGATAGCTTTGATTAACTGTAAGCCAGTTTCTCAGTGCAAGGGAAGCTAAGTGATGGAACACAGATAGAATTACATACTATACACTGAGCAGCTAATAGTGTTTCATTTCAATGGAGTCTGTTCCCTAGAGCAATAAAGTTCTTTGGAATATCGTTAAAAGAACAAGTAATTAACTTTCTTGATAAGCAGTCTGTAAATTTACTAACAGAACTCGTCAAATATTAAGAAGCTTAAATCTACTGCCAATACTGCTATATTTCAGAATCAAAAAACTCAATACTCACAATTGCATAGTGGCTTTGAAAATATATAGTTGACTTAATACAGCTCACAGATTTTATTAGGGCTGACTAATATCAGAGGTGTAGCATTATTAATCTGTTATGCTCTCTTGTTACTTTTTTCTTAAAGCGGTTTAGTCATCTTCTTAGCATGAGGTGCCTTTTAGGCATTCATGGTGGCATTCAGGCCTTCTTCTTGAGGTACTGGCTCTCCACAGGCAGGGAACATGATTCCCAGACCTACCTTCTGGTCCTCTCATATGTGCTTTTTCTGACCATAATTCCACAGAGATAGCCATGTTGGTCTCCTGCAGCAAAACAGAAGTAGCACTTTAAGGATTAAATGTTTTATTCTAGCATAAACTTCTATGGACTAGAGCCCCCAAAATTTTATGCTGGAATGGAATGTTTTAATTCTTTAAGATGAGACAAACTCCTGTTGATCTTTGTCTTGAATTTATCATTTCTAAGGTACAGAGAATAGCTTTTTATCTCACTGAGATAATTAAAAAAGCTGTTTGCTATCCCTAAAGCAGTCAAAGTTGCTAACCAGAAATTCAAGTAATTACATTAAACCAATCCAAACAAAAGAACTCAAAATAGAAAATAAAAACCCAAACGATATATCCCACCAAAACTAAATACCCCAAAAATAACATTTCCCTTTAAAAACATACACTACCAGTCTTTGGGGGTTTAGTTGCACAAGTCTGCAAAGTCTCCATGTATTCAGTCCCCAGGGGAAAAAAGTTAAATGAGAATATCCCTATCTTTATTTGCACGTTGCTCAATTTACTTATTACGGTGCTGGAGAGAGGAGATGGAAAGTGCACAATTTTCTCAATTTGTCTGAATTCCTTAAAACATCTGACTTATAATTCATAAAGTGAATTAGAAATATTCTTACTTATCCATTCTTACTTATCCATACAAAATCGCAAAGAGAAATGTTAATTATTTGTCCTAATTTGTAACCAACTGACAGAACATCTATTATTCCCTTTAAATCCCTTCACTAGCTTCTTGTCCTCTTCTGTGCTCAGCACAATCTGCTTGTCCTTACCTGTAAAGCTATTCTTGATCTTCCCTCATTGTGTATGTTGAGCCACCTCTCTCGTCCTTCCTTCAGATCCCTCCTCAAAATCCATCCTTTCTATTTTGCTCACTTTAAAGGTCAACAGCTTTCACTGAATTAGCAAAAGTTTAGAACATGTGGATTTCTAAGAATTTCCTTTTTAAATCGAAAAGAAAGTTGATTATAGTAGTAACTTACAGGTTTCTACAAAACCTCATGAAATAACTGGTGAAAACCATAGCTGCATTCCCTTTTTGCAGATATATATGTTATATTTGTTCCTAGGAGCTTGGAGGTCTAGTCTGGTTTGAATATCAGAACTCCAAAACTCCCCCACCCAGACCCGCACAGAAATTATTACATACACAGAATTATGTGTACACTTAGAGAATTTACATTTTTGTGCTAGTAGTCTGCTGTTTTAGCGTAATAGTGCTGTTATCAAAATATAATAGAAAAACCACAGAAGTGATTAAAGCAAAATTAAGCGCTCTTAAATTCTACTGATTTCTATAAGAAAGAGTTACGCGTGTGTCAATTGTGTTGTTCAAAGTAATGAAATTTAAACATGAGTAGGTTTGGTAATGCCATGCTTATTGCTGTGTTGTTTATAGATAGGTCCCGGTTTTGATTAATGGGAAGCAAATAGGTGGCCACATGACCACAGAAACATCTTCAGACAGCGCTGGCTCTTCGGCTTTGAAACGGAGATGAGCACCGCAACCCTAGAGTCAGATTCGATTGGCTTTCAAGCAAGGGAACCTTTACCTTTACCTTTACTATGAGAGCATATGTGTCTGTACCACTTCAGCACAAGTACATAAAATCCCATCTAAAAAGGGATTTCCTGTGCATGTTTGAAAATGGTGCAGCAACAAAAGAGGAACCCCATAGAAGAACCCAACACATTCAATGGCATTTTACCTTCTAATATTAGTAGAAATCATATTTCAAACTTGAATATCTATTTATTTATCTCACTGAATAAATTTATGAATACCCAGATCCACTAACTAGGAGGTATGAAATGTATGTCCCTTGTCAGCACTTTGTGAACAACACAAGAAGCCTTCAGCTAGAAAACGAAGTACACAGAGAATGTATGTTCATCTAACAAAGCTGCCTGTACCAACCTGTTACCTATCACATGAAACAAACACACTTTTGTGCTTTCTCTAAAATATTATCCCATCCACCCAAGTCATGTTATTCAAGCAGTTGGTGTTTTATATTCCACATGGAAATTCCTGCATTCTTCCCCTAATGTTCAACAGTAACTCTGAAATACATAGGACCCTAAATGGATGCCCAGTGGATAGCTGGTTCTTGCCACTTCTGAAGGATGCTTCAAATGTTGTAAATTTTCTGCACAGCAAACACTTATACAGAGAAATGTGTAAGAACCATAATAGATACCACATGTGACAATCATGTCTTTTTTGCAGTGTGTGTATATCCTGCAGCCATCCTTTCTTATTCCACTGTAATTTTCTCCTTCCCTCCCCCCAAAATAACATTGTTTTTGTTATTTTATGTCCAGTTCAAAATTATACCTGGAAATTAGGTTCAATGTTTGCATCACGACAGTAAAATTTCTTCCTTATAACCTTCTGTAATACCTTCTTCTTTCAGTTTTTGTTTGTGATATTTTCTTCTTAATGTTTTTGTACAAAGGCAAGGATCATACTGTGCATTCACCTATCAAAATATTACCATATGGTAAATAGCATAAACAGAGTGCTCAAGTGGATTAGAAGGTAGACTGCAGATATTTCTGAAATGCTTTTCTTCTGAGGGATATTTATGCAACTTCTATGTAGTGGAGATAAAACTGTATTTGAAAAGATAAATAGCTATACAGAAATTAAAGATAAATAGCCAATCAGAAAGCCCCCCCCCCCCCGAATGATTCAATACTTTTCAGGAGTTAAGTCTGTGGTGGTGTGAATAAAATTAATGTTCAGATGCAAGCAGAGGGTGAAAGCTTGTATATATTTTGAGTACAAATACATGAACTTGTTAGCAGATAGGGAAGGGTTCATCTTTGTTGGCTGTCATAATGTGTGGTTTTCTTGGAGCTTTTACATGACCTCTTACTATATTCACAGTCTGCACTGCTACATTCCTCATCAGCAATATTGTCCTACTAGGAAAATGGCCCGTTGTGGAAATAAATACAACAATTTCTAGAAAGAGGCTCTGGGTGGGTGCCCTGTGAAATAATGCATGGGGACTATTTCATGTATGTTCCTAAGTAGTAATTGTGCCTCTAGGGTTGCTGCCATAGTAGATGTTAGGACTGGCTCCTCTATAATCTTTACAAGTTGGGGGTTGATTACATTTCTGGGGTCCCTGTTACAGCCCCCCCAAGATCTTCTACATTTATACCCTCCCACCCCTCCTGAGTGTGAACACCTTTGTGGGCCATGAGGGTGAAACTGGGTGGAACCATACAAAGGGTGCTCATCATGGGGGGGGGGAGAAGTCCTCCACCCCCTGCATTCCTCAGGCCCCCACCCCTGGGCACCAAACCCATCCTTCCAAGCCACTGGAGCCCAGCCCTAGCAGGGCATTGCCAGGGGTCTCTGCCTCTGATGTGTTCCTGGCCCTGGGGCTCTCTGCAGAGGCAAAAGAGTTGTTTGCAGCACTGCCCAGAAACGTCAGCAGTTGCTAACACTCTCTGAAGAAAAGGACTCTGACAACAGTGATTCAGAGAGTGGGGGGAAGCATCCTCCCCTTCCCCACCACAACTCCCTGTTGCTGCTCCTTCCTCAAGTATACCTCTCTGTGCCTCCTCCCAGCCCAGTGCCAGAAAGCTGCTGTGCCTCCCACCTTCTCCAATCCTGGGGCCACAGATCGTAAAGGTTTCTGCACCCCCCATGTGGCAGAGTACCAGGTGTGCTACACTCATGTCTGGAGGGTCACAAACCCACCCCAACACTCCTCCATCCTCTGCAGACACCTGCAAAGGGTGCATCCAACTATGTTGCTGCTGGAGGAAAGAGTTAGCAAAAAAAAGATGCCCATTTTCTCTCAGCAGGGAGAAGCAGAGGGGGAGCAGGAGGCCCCTCCAAGAAAGGCTCCCAGCACTCAGGCTGCTGTAGGTGGAACATCAAAGTGGGTCGGAGAGTTAAAATGGCTATGTGGAGCCCAAGAAGCAGTCACTCACCTTGTTGTCTGCAAGATGATAGCTGTGGAAGCTTGGAGACTATTTAAAACTACAATCCTAGAAGCTCAGAAAAAATATATACTGCAGGTAAGGAAAGGCACAAATAGGCACAGGAAAAAGCCTGCATGGTTAACAAACAAAGTAATGGAAGCTGTAAAAGGTAGGAAGGATTCCTTTAAGTGGTGGAAAGCTAGTCTCAGTGAGGTTGATAAAAGGGAACACAGGCTGTGGCAAATAAAATGCAAGTCTGTGGTCAGGCAGGCAAAAAGGGGATATGAGGAGCATATCGCAAAAAACATAAAGACCAACAATAAAGCTTTCCTCAAATACAATAGAAGCAGGAAACCAGCCAGGGAGGCAGTGGGGCCCTTGGATGACCAAGGTGTAAAAGGAGTACTGAAGGATGAAGCTGAATGCATTTTTTGCCGTTGTCTTCACTGTGGAAGATGAGAAGTGCTTGCCCACTCCAGAACCGCTGATTTCGGGAGGGGTGTTGAAAGACCTGAGTCAGATCAAGGTGACGAGAGAAGAGGTCCTACGACTGATAGACAACTTAAACACTGATAAATCACCAGGCCCGGAGATCAAATTACGGTTCCATGAGTCATAAAGTTTCAAAATAAGTTCAAGTTCCGTGTGAGCCTGGGTAAGGATAATAGATAGTTTGTGCTGACAGCATGCATGTTGTAATTGCAGGTAGAGGAACCAAGGGATTCATTGGCCTAAAATTCGTTCTTGCTCTGCTTTTGGGAGAAGTCCCTATCTAGTAGTAATGTCACAGAAATGTGTTAATCTACTCTCCTTCCATTTGTTACATAAAGCAATCCGGAGGAGAAGTGGATCTTTGCATTTTCACTACGTTTGAGGGTAAGGTTGCTTTTTGGTAAAGAGATAAGTCTGGGAGGTTGAAACCGCCCCTAGATGTGGGTTTCCTCAATACTTGAAGGCCTATTCTGTGTGTGCTTTTTAACTTGCTCATTAATGATTTGGAGTTGGGAGGATGCAGTGAAGTGGCTAAATGTGCAGATAACATGAAGTTGTCCAGGGTGGTGAGAACCACGGAGGATTGTGAGGCACTCCAAAGGGATCTGTTGAGGATGGGCGAGTGGGCGTCAACATGGCAAATAGGGTTCAATGTGGCCAAGTGCAAAGTGATGCACATTGGAGCCAAGAATCCTAAATATAAATACACATTGAAGGGGTCCGAACTGGCAGAGACTGACCAAGAGAGAGATCTTGGTGTCAAGGTTTCTCTCTCTCACCCCAGTCCAGGGATGGGAGAGAAACCAAGCATTCAGCAACAATTAAACAAACCCCAGGAGAATGTCTGTAAACTCTCCAGGCTTTACCAGTAGTTACTGCCACCAGGATCTCTCTTTAAAAAGTCCCCAACCAAGGTTCAGGAGCAGAGATCCCCGACTCCTGCCTGATTTCTGGGACTTACCAACTTTACCAGCTCTGTACTAGGGCTGCAAACAATTAATTAACACAGTGGTAGCCTCCTTAGGCGATTGGCTCAGACACAAGAGTCAGTCTTAGAAATCAGGTTGGAACAGAGGAGAAAATTCTAGATAATATTGATTATATATTATCTTTATTCAGTGCAAAAGCATGCATATAACATAAGACTAGCAAAAGATAGGAATACAAATGATATCTATACCTTGTTCAGCTCTAACTATACAATAGAGGTATTTCATAGTTACCAGGCTTGTGTGCAAATAGTCCAAGGTCTCACCAGGGAATCTTGAAAAGGAACCCCATGATGCTGTAGGGCGCCAAATCCAGCTTGACTGCCTAATAGTCTCACTCCATGTTAACAGCAAACAGTCAGTCCAAAAGAACTTTTTGTTTCCAGCGAGGAACTCCTTTTTCCCATATGGATCATAGCTATATTCCCCCCCCCCGTCACCACCAGGTATCGCCATTTACCCAATAGAGAGAGAGAGTGGGGGGGCGTGTCCAATCACTGGTTACCATGCGTTGTCATGCAAGGTATGTTTTGATTGGCTAGGAGTTGGGCATCCCATTCCAGCCTCTTCCAGTGACCATGTGTCATGTCAGGGAATGCTTTTGATGTGCTAATGTACTGGGCACAGCTCTTCCCATGCTTGGGAAGGCACCGGCAAGTCGCTCTATCCTGGCGAAGGTGTTAAAGTGTCTTGTATATGGATATGCGGCCTGGCCATCTGGCAGACCATCGGGCACAGGTGACAGAAATCACACGGCAGTGTTACCAGCTAAGGCCATCTGGCCCAGGCAGGAAGGATTTTAGAAAGGACTTTTTCTATACATTTGGAGTCATAGTAGATAACTCACTGAAAATTTTGAGACAGTGTATGACTGCAATAAAAAAGGCCAACACTATGCTGGGGATTATTAGGAAGGGAATTGAAAACAAATCAGCCAGTATCATATTGCCCCTGTATAAATCAATGGTGTGACCTCATTTGGAGTACTGTGTATAGTTCTGGTCACCACACCTCAAAAATGATATTATAGCATTGGGAAAAGTGCAGAAAAGGACAACTAGAATGATAAAAGGGTTGGAACACTTTCCCTATGAATAAAGGTTAAAGCGCTTGGGTCTCTTTAGGTTGGAGAAATGACAACTGAGGGGTGATATGATCAAAGTTTATAAGATTATGCATGGGATAGAGCAGGTAGAGAAAGAAGTACTTTTCTCCCTTTCTCACAATACAAGAACTCGTGGGCACTCCATGAAATTGAGCAGTCGGGTTAGAACAGATAAAAGGAAATACTTCTTCACCCAAAGAGTGATTAACACATGGAATTCACTGCCACAGGAGGTGGTGGTGGCTGGAAGCCCCTTGTCCACATGTTTGTTCATTCCCTCAAAAAACGCTAGCAGGTGGCACATGAAGAAATCAAGGTAAACAACATCTATTGCGTTCCCCTTGTCCACATGTTTGATCACTCCCTCAAAAAACTAACAGGTTAGTGAGACAAGTTCCTCCCTTACAGAACCCATCCTGAGTCTGCTGCAGTAGTTTTTGTTCATCAATGTTCCTACTAATTCTTTCCTTAATAACCGTTTCCACCAACTTACCCAGTATCGATGTCAGACTAACTGGCCTGTAATTTCCTGGATCTTCTCTGCAACCCTTTTTAAAGATGGGAGTGGCATTAACTACCTTCCAGTCCTCAGGAATGGAGGCAGATTTTAATGAAAGATTACATATTTTTGTAAGGAGATCCACAAGTTCACACTTGAGTTCTTTCAGAACTCTCGGATGTATGCCATCCGGGCCTGGTGATGGGTCCTCACTCAGCCAAGACACCCAGTAGCTAAGCCTCACTGCTTGGTTTGAGCAGAGAGACAGGGTGGCAAAGAGCCCTGAAGCCACCTAACACCCAAACACCAGAGAAATCATAATCAAAACATGGGTCCTCCCTCAGCCAAGGCACCCAGTAGCTAAGCCCCACTGCTTGACATGAGCAGAGAGAAAGGGTGGCAAAGAGCCCTGAGTCCACCTAATACCCAAACCCCAGCAGGGAGACCAGTTCACAATCAAGACAGTATAAAACATATGTCCTCAGTCAGCCAAACCACCCAGTAGCAAGCCTCACTGCTTGGTGTGAGCAGAGAGACAGCATGGCAAAGAGCCCTGAGGCCACCTAACACCCAAACACCAGAGAAATCACAATCAAAACATGGGTCCTCACTCAGCCAAGAAACCCAGTAGCTAAGCCCCTCTGCCCAGTGTGAGCAGAGAGACTGGTGGTGCAGAAAGCCATGCGTCCACCTAACACCCAAACCCCAGCAGGGAAGAGGAATTCACAATCAGGAGGGAATAAATGAATGTACTCTGCTATTCGGCTTTTAACAAGATCCCTGTCTCTCTGCAAACAGCCAAGAAACAAAAGGGTGAAGAGCCGAGCTGGGCTGATATATAGCTTTCTGATTCCATAGAGCAAAATGGGAACTGTTATTGGCAACCAGCAATGCCTGTCAAGCTTTGGAGGGTTCCTATTGGTGTTTCCAAGGCTGGATAATTCTGCCCCCCCCCCCCGTTGCCTTGGAGTTTTGCAAACAGTTTAATTGAACAGAGACAGTCTGTCTGGAAATGTATCCATTCACGAACCACCACAAAAAGCATCCAAGTTTGTTTCATGTTCGTGCTGGTTGGCATTCCACAAGCATTGCTTTGTGAACCATGAATTGTCCAAAATTTGTGGCAAACTTTAATTCGTGAGCTGATTTATGTGCATCTCTAGCAGCAGGTTCCAATAGAATTTCTCTTAATTGGTTGAAGATTATGGAACAGCTTTCCCAGGGAGGTGCATTGGACCCCTTCCATTTGATCTTTAGGAGACGGTTGAAGATGGTTCTATGTAGAGCTGCAGTTGATTAATCTAGGGTTTTTTTTATTGGCAGTCCTAATTGGAGATTTTCAATATTGGTCTTTTATATGTATTTTATAATCATTTTTATTTACATTGAAAGCTGCCTTGAGTTCTGCAAGACAGAAAGGCAGTTCATGAATGTTTCAAATAAGGAAATAAATAAATTCCATCTTAACTGACCTCCTAAATTAAAACTGAGCAGGTCTGCCCAACCTGTCTAGTAGGTCTCTGGAGAGGCAGCATATAAAATTTCTAAGTAAATAAATAGGGAGGAGGAGATCCCTCGGTGATGGCATGGGGCCAATCTGACATCAGGCAATGTTGAGCAGATTCCTGCCTAGTGACATGCATATGAGGAGTTTCATCTTGGAGGACATATACTTTGAGATACTAAAGCACGTTTTATCTGATTTATCTCTGTAGTCAGCTGGTTTTCACAGATGCTGTTTGATTTTTTTAGATGTCACTCACCCATAATGTTATCTAATTTGTTTTCAAAAAACATTTTAAACATAGGTCTAAATATTTTAGGAACTATGGCATCCAAAGGCATCCTTAGAGAATGTATGATGTGAATCATAACCAGCAAAATGTCACTGAACTTCTGCTCTCCGTTTAGGCTGCTGGCAGTCTGGCTCTCAGAGTCAGCATCCAGGAAAGAATTCGATAGAAATAAAACAGTGTTTGTTTGACTAAAGCAAACATTAACAACTAAGAGTGTTTGCCAAGAATTTTTTTTTTTTAATTCTGGACCTGGGCTTGGGTGTGTGTGTGTATTTTTACCATTATTGCTTATTTTTGGGGAGGACATAACCGGTTTAGGATTCAAATCCATGTGGATCCAGAGTTCAGGGCCATTATTTTCAATGGGGAATGTATATAGATCCAGGGCAGCTGTTTATAAAGATAGTGCTACCAAAATTGCACACAGTACAGTCTTCCCTGTATTCTAAAAATCCCCCCCCCCTTAAGTTTCAAGTGAATTAAACTAAGGGGTCGATTTTACAGACCTCTGAAGTGGCTGCCTATTGGCAGAGACTCATTTCTCTCAATTGATTCCTAAAATGGTGGTATCAGAAGAGCTATCCCTAGCCACAACATTTTTAAAAAAGGTCTGCCTTATTGTACTATCACTGTGACTGACGATAACAATTTCTTATTTTTCCACTGAAAACTATATTTGCCACCCTTCCTTGTTGTGGCTTGTTTGTTTTCTTTCACAAAGTAAAAAATGATTTCCTGTGCACACTTCCCCTCCCATCCCTGTATATTGATTTGTCATTATGGGGATGTACTAAAATGAATGACAAGAATTGGAAAAAATAGGAGAGGAATGCTGCCTAAAGGTCTTTTGGATATAAGGGGAGCCAGGAAT
>NW_015164718.1:152745-168685 GCF_001447785.1 Gekko japonicus | reverse complement strand
GGAATGCCAATTTCTTGCATAGGCTTCACTGAAACAGGTTACAACATACAAAAGTTGCAATGAAAATACAGAACAGATTATGAGAAATCTGCCCTGGGCTTGAAATGACAGCTTCCAAAGTGGAATGACAGTCCCTGGGACTAGAATCAGTGTGCTGGGGGCTGTCATTCTAGTCCCATTATAGCCAATGAACCTTTAGGCATCTCCCAGGAGTTTTGGAGAGGCTGGAGTGGCAGTTTTTCAACCAAATGGCACCAGAATTACTTTGGAGTGGATGCTGCCTGTCCTCTAGAGAGCCCCCAAGTTTCAAGGAAATTGGATCAAGAGTTGACATTCTATGGACCCCTAAACTAGCTGTCCTCAACACTTTATTTCCCCAGCCACTGTATTTGCAGACACTCACAAAAGAGTGAGGGTGGGAGAATAGCGGCTAACTGCAGCTTGTCTCCAAGGTGATAAACTCGGAGTGCTCTGTGCTTTTCCCTTGTAAGGAATTATGAGAAGGGAGACATGCCATTGCCCAGGAAATCAGTGGAATCAAAGAAAAAGATGAGCACGTGCTGCTTTGCTGGCAAGCACTCAAACTCAAAAAACAAACAAACAAAACAAACATGCAAACATGGATTTTTAGGGGGAGAATAGTTTTATTTCACTAAGAAACCCAGTTTCCCAATACCATTCTGGAGACTCACAGTAATGACCCAGACCATCCATTCCTTTATTTATCTATCACTCAGCAATTTCGTTATGCACTCTCCTATTAACAACCCCAGCTTTTCAGTACAATGGCTTACTGCAGCCTGACACCTTCTGTACATAGGGAATGAAAAACATGACAATGGTCTTCTAATCAAAGATTCCTATTTTAATTTCATTCCTGAGCCTGACCTTTGAATCCTAAACTCGTTTCATTTGAAGCAGGCTATACTGTGTTAGAGAATGAGATTGATATTTGCTTTATGGACTATATTTATTGCTACACACAATGGACTGTGCACACACACACACACAGGCTCAGAGAACTGTACACTTTAAGTCACCTGTTGTGATGTAACACATAGAAGGTGCCTGAACAGACCTTACACGTGTAAATAAGGTTTCAGTTACACAGTTACCAGCCTGGTGAAGAAGCACACACCTCCATTATTGTGAGCAGTAAGAAACAACAACTTGAGAAGAGACAGCCCCCATTGCAGAAATAGTTGTAGTCATGTACTACCCATCACTGCTTTGTTCCTGCATTGGTATTTCCTGCCAAATGGACATTTGGTCCACAATGAGAATGGCCAGCTTCATCAACACTACAATGGAGCATCCTGACGCCAAGGTTTTCACACCTGCCCAGATACCCTCCTTTGAGTAAGGTTTTAGATTACAATATTGGCCACTCCTGTTAGGTAACCACCTCTCCCTCCATGCAACCAATAGGATTCTTTTTGGGATGGACTAACAGGTAGGTGGGCCAGGAGGTTGGCACAGCCACCACCCACCTCCTGGATCCCCTGATAAAAGGAGAGAACCAGTCACATGGTCTCTCTCTCTACTTGATCAACTAGCTAGCATCCCCCGCAACAACCCCTGTCTGCTTTTTACTCCTCTTGAGTCCCACTTGCTATCCCCAAACCCTTGCCTTGTTTGTATGAGATTTATTCTTTAAGTAAAAGACATTTATTTTAACAACAACAGCCTCGAATCCTTCTCTGGTAACCCTTGGTGGGAACAGGACGTTGGTATAGTTGGCAATGACCCATTTATAAATTGCCAATTGCTGTAAATAAAGCAATTCGGCTAACAACTGCTCTTAAATTCACCTTATTTCAAAAGAAGCATTTTTCTTTTGTTTTTAGGATCCTACTCTCCCTATTTATTTATTTATTATATTTATACCCCGCCCTCCCAGCCATGGCCGGCTCAGGGCGGCTTACAACAACATAAAAACTACAATGCATAAAATAACAATATTAAAACCATAGCAATAACTATATTAAAAGGTACTATTGTCATCAATGCATGAAAAAAGTGTGTTTGTCTACAAATCAAACAACTCTATCATGTCCTCCTTGGTTGTCTCTTTTCTAAACTAAAAATCCCCAGACTCTTCAGCCTTTCCTCATAGGGAAGGTGCTCCAACCCCCTAATTCGGGGGTGTCGAACTCATATGAGGGGGGGAAGTGACATAAATGAGACCTTGTTGGGCCAGGCCACATGTGTCATAAAATGTAATGCCAGGTAGTAGAGAGATAAACTTTATAAAGGACACAAACTCAAAGCTGTTTTTTTTTACTTAAAATAAAAACATGCTTAAAACATTAGCACTCTTGCAATATTTTGTTTATTTAACAGTGTCTGATAACTGACACCTCGTGCTCTAAATTATTACATCAAAATATCTGTGCTTTTGCAATCTTGAGTATGCTGTTCAGGTGTGTAAGCTGCAAACCTACAATGACACAGCAACAGCAGGGTTTAGAAGAGGATCTTTACAAGTGGGTTGCACAACACAGGTAGAGGTAGACCTTCAAATACCTCAGCCCCACACCACTGCGGATCTTAAATGTAGGGGCCAGAATTTTGAATTGTGCTAGAAACAGATGGGCAGATCTTTCATCGAATAACTGGTGCATAGCAACTAACCAAGCCTTGTCAACTAATAGCAGAACTTTTTCTATAAAACAAAATGGAGAATCACTCTGATCTATGACTGAATCAATCTGATCTTGGTTGTGATACACCTTACTTGGCATACATTCTGGGTTAAAAGCATGGGGTACTGATGTCTGTCTACAGGTAAGGACAGCATACAGAGAGAATATAACGGAGATGAATGATCCTAAGAACCAGAGATAATAAAAGGGTACCGGTCCTGAGATAGCAGTGGTCACTTCCACATCAGCTGTTTGGTCAGCGGCAGCTGCAGTCTATGCAGAACTATGAAGAACTGTACCTTCAAACTGTCCCCTACTTTTCTGTGATCTCTCCCAAATTTGCTTTCCTATGATCTTCTTTGAAATAATGCAGCAAAGATGGGGTTGCTGCTGTGTGGACAGGAAAGACCAGTTTTTTCCTGGTCCCATACACATCAGTCCCATTTCTGTGCCCCAGTCCCCCACGGCAGCTTATTCCCCCGTCAGTGGAGGGATGGGGAGGTTGTTGACAAACAGCTATAGTGCTATAACACTACAGCAATTTGTCCATTACTGATTCAATTCCTCACCCTCCCACCCCCCAAGTCTCTATAATGGCATGGAAGGAAATGGCCACCGCAAGGGATTGGTGCAAGAAAAATACATTCAGGGAAACCCACCATCTGGAATCATCATCATTATTATGCTTAATTGCAGGAACAGTGACTATGAGAAAACCTCAGAGAATCATCACCATGTGGAAGTCACTAACAATTCATGCCTACAGGAGATAATGTATATAAAAACCCATCTAAGATGGAGGTCCTGTGGCTGGGCCAGAGGGATTCAGGTTTGGGGTGCCAACTCCCTACTCTTGATGGTGTGCCATTAAGACCAGCACTGATGGTCAAGAGTCTGGGTGTGATTCTGGATGCCTCCCTTTCCATGGAGGCCCAGATCACACATGTGGCCAGACTGGTCCTTTACTTGTCTCCCTCTGACTTAGTCACAGTGATCCACGCAACGGTCACCTCCAGATAAGACTATTGTAACTTGCTCTATGCAGGGCTACCCTTGAAGCTGACCCAAAACATTCAACTGATCCAGAATGCGGCAGTGCAGATTCTTATGGGAACCCCAGTAAGAGCCCACATACAACCAGTGCTCCACCAGCTGCACTGGCTCCAGATTGAATACTGGATCAGATTCAAGGTTCTGGTATTAACCTTCAAAGCCCTAAATGCTCTGGGACCAGTGTACCTATGGAACCACCTTTCCTAGTATATCCCCCAAGGAGCATTGCACTCAACAGACAATCTGCTGGTGATCCCTAGCCTGAAGAGTGTTTGGCTATCCTCAACCAGATCCAGGGCTTTTTTGGCCCTGGCTCCAGCCTGGTGGAACTCTCTACCAAGCGAGATCCAGGCCTTGTGGGATTTGATGCAATTCCATAGGGCCAGGAAGATGGAGATGTTCCGCCAGGCCTGTGGGTGAGGACAGCAACAATTCCAAATCAGACTGACTTTCTCCTTCCCTTTTCTTTCCATCTTTCATTCTTTCCCCCAATCTTACTGCCAGGAAATGAAGCACCATTTGTGATCTTGTTATGTGCCATCTTATTGACTACTGTTTATTGATTATTGTTAATTTTAGAGATGTTTTAAATGTTGTTAAAGGTTTTTAACCTAATTTTAACCAGGGCCTTTTTGGTGGAGGCTCTGCACTGGTAGAATGAGCTCCTGGAAAACATCAGGACCCTGCAGGACCTCCTACAGTTCCGCAGGGCCTGCAAGACTATGCTCTTCCACCAGACATCCATTCAAGGAGCCACACCGTAGGACCCTGGTATTACCATCAGCAGCCTGTGCTTCACAGGTATGAACAGATCGAGATAGTTATAACATCAATGCTGATTGTACCTTACTTGAACCAAGCTGCTCTTAAGACAATTGTTATTATGCCTTCCCATCACTATATGACAGTGTATACTAGCACTTTATGATTGGTTTTATAACTGTGTTGTTTTTAGCTGTTTTAACTTTTATGTAAGCTGCCATCAGCCTGCCTTTGGCAGGGAGGGTGGGGTATAAATCAAATAAATATACCAAGTGGCTGTAGTAGAAGAAAACACTTATGAGTGGGATACCACATTTCAACCAACATTTCTCCTTCAATACAATTGCTACTACTGCTAGCTCTTATATTCAGTTGTAAAAACATTTTTGCAAAACTTATGAACCAACTAATTTTTCTAGGCATCAACATGGAGCAAGAGGTACAACAATGAGATGAAGAATCCAAAGTTCACTGATTTTTTTTTAGTTCTTTCCCCTCCTTAGCAACCTATCATTTCATAGAACCATAGAATTGTAGAATCATAGAGTTGGAAGGGGCCACACAGGCCATCTAGTCCAATCCCCTGCTCAATGCAGGATCATCCTAGAGCATCCCTGACAAGTTTGTCCAGTCGCTGCTTAAAGACTGCCAGTGAGGGGGAGCTCACCACCTCCCTAGGCAGCCAATTACACTACTGAACTACTCTTATTGAAGAAGAAGAAGAAGAAGAAGAGATTGGATTTATACCCCGCCCTTCACTACCCAGAGGAGTCTCAGAGCGCTTACAAACTCCTTTCCCTTCCCCTCCCCACAACAGACACCCTGTGAGGTGGGTGGGGCTGAGAGAACTCTTGACACAAACTGCTCTTAACACACTCCCCCCACCTCCTACACCTAACAGGCAGTTGTCTGTCAGGTGCAGCAGCGGTTGCAGGATGTTTAAAGCCACGAGGGAGCCCACCCCAGCAGTAACACTTTAGTGATCCTGCCGGCTGTGCCTTCACAGTGGCTTCTAATACTCCTCCCCCTCCTGCACTGGACAGGCAGGTGCCTGTCAGGTGTAGGAGAGGAGGTGGGATGATTACAGCCACTGGGGAGGTTTGCTCAGCAGGACTGCCTTAGCCCAGCTGCTGGCCCAGCCTCCCCAATGCCTTTAAATACAATCCCAACACCAGACAGGCGGGTGTCTGTCAGGTGTAGGAGCAGGGTCAGGGTACTTTAATCCATCAGGGACGCCATTCCAGCAGGATCACCTTAGCGATGCTGCTGGCCCAGCCTCTCTGATGGCTTCAAACACACTCCCCCCACCTCCTACACCTCCTACACCTAACAGGCAGTTCTCTGTCAGGTGCCTTAGCCCTGCTGCTGGCCCAGCCTCCATGATGCCTTTAAACATAATTCCCCCCAACACCAGACAGATGGGTGTCTGTCAGGTGTAGGAGCAGGACCAGGGTACTTTAATCCAACTACCAAGAGAGGTAGAAATTCGTTTTCATAAGAGGGGCGTTAGAGACAAGATACTGAGAGAAGTGAACGCCACACCATTAATGATGAAAGAGACAGAAATAAATGTTGTAAAAGAAATTCCATGGAGAGACAGAGAAAAGAGGAAAGAATACACCAACAACAACATTGTTGAGGAACAATACCATAAACTATAGATGGCTTCTACCTGAAGGTCTGATCTTTACCTTCAAAGGTAAAAAACATAGAATAACAGAAAAATAAGACAGAAAATTTCCTTAAAACCTATGGAGATGAACTCTCAACAGAACAAGAAGGGAAGGAAGGGGGAGCAGAGGAAGGAGAAATAGAGGAAGAAGAAGAAACCCCACAAGGGGCGATGGCAATCACTGTGAAATCACAGAGAACAAGAAGACTGGGAACAACAAGGAACTCACCAGTCAATACAAGGCAACTGACAAGAGAAAAACTGGAACAACAGAACCAGAAACAAGATGGATAAAGGTAAAACAAGAATAATTTCAGTGAATGTGAATGGACTAAATAGACCATAGAAAAGAAGGAGAATATTTCACCAATTTAGGAAGCAAAAATTGGATATTATATGTCTTCAAGAGACACACATCAAGAAAATGGACGAAAACATCTACAAGTAAAAGGACTGGGTAAATTTTTCTTAGCATCAGATAAGGAGAAAAAGAAAAGAGGTGTGGCTACATTTGTAAAAAAATCATCTCCAACCTGAACAAATATATGCATCACAAGATGGAATAATCTTAATGGTTGTGATACAAAGACAAATGAAAAGAATGCTAATTGTGAATATTTATGCCCCAAATCAACATCAAGAAATTTTTTATAAAAAAGTACAAAATTTGATTCCACAACAGGACTACCAGGAGATTTGTATTATAGCGGACTATAATGCGGTCTTTGATAAAAAGGAAGACATGAAAACAAATATACAGGGGGAAAAGAGAGGAGGTAATGAATTTCTACCTGTCTTGTATCAACTCCTGGAAGAATTGAAACTAGTGGATGCCTGGTGGGTAAGAAATCCCACTAAAAACAATATACATATTTCTCAGCCAGACATAAGTCATGGTCTCGATTGGATGTGTGTTGGATCTCGAGTATGATTATTAAAGATTTACAGGAAGCAGAGATTGAAGCAGGAATATATGCAGATCATAAACCCATTACTATAGAACTACACGAAGTGAGGCCTAAAAGTAGATGGACACTAAATACATCTCTATTGAAAAATGATAAATTTGTCAATAAAATGAAAGAAGATCTTAAGTTCTTTTTTAAGGAAAACATGCAACCTAATATGCCCACAAAAGTGGTATGGGACCCTTGTAAGGCATTCTCCAGAGGACAACTGATAAAAGAATCTGCTAGAGCAAACAAACAAAGGAAGCAAGAATATGACAACCTTAGAAAAGAAATCCAGACTCAAGAAGGGAAAATGATGGCTCAATCAGTATCCCTAAATATGAAATCTAAACTTAAGATATTACAACACAAGATGAATTGTCTACCTAAGCAAGAACTAGCTCTTGTTTGCCAAGCAAAACTTTTTTGAGAATGCCAATAAACCTACAAGATGGCTGGCCTACAAAATTCAACATCAAAAGGAGAAATCTTATATAAAGGTCTTAAACAATCAAGATGGAACAGAAACAGACTTCAAGAGATGAAAATTATAGTAGAATATTTCTACAAAGACCTTTATAGAAAATCGAAGATAAATATAGAACAGATAAAGGAATACCTAGAAACACAACAACCGAAGAAATTTACAGAAGACCAAAGGAAAATAATCATCCAATAGTTATGATGGAATTGGTAGAGGCACTGAAACGGCAAAATAAAGGTAAAGCACCAGGACCCGATGGACTTCCAATAGAATTCTACCTTACATCTGAGGAACAATTATTGCCCCCTCTAAAAAAATATGTAATAATATTATGGACAATGGAGAAATTCCGGATTCATGGAAAGAAGCAATAATTTCTTTGATACATAAATAAAACTCAGATGAAAAAGAAATCAAAAACTATAGACTAATCTCATTATTAAATGTGGATTACAAAATCTTTACCTCATTATTAGCTGAAAGGTTTAAAAAAAACACTAGCAAAAACAATACATAATACCAAACAGAATGCAACAGTAATGATTAATGGAGATCGGACTCAAAACTTTGAAATTCAAAAAGAGACGAGACAAGGTTGTCCTCTTTCGCCGCTCTTATTTATTTTTGCACTTGAAATACTCAATTAGAAATGAAAAACAGATTATTGGCCTTAAGATGAGAGGAGAAGAGTTTAAACTACTGGCATTTGTGGATGATCTAATATTTATTTTAGAGAATCTGATAACTTCTATATCTAACCTGGAGGAGAAACTTCAAAATTATGGACAAGTAGCAGGGCTGAGTGTGAACATTAATAAAACCATGATTTTGATCAAGAATATGGACAACTACAAGAAATTTCTAATTTCCAGGTACAAGAAAAAATAAAATATCTGGGAATGATGATGACAAACAAATGTAGTGCTTTACAAGAACGTAATTATAAAGAACTGTTGAAGACAACTAAACAAGATCTAAAAAAATGGAAAAACCTACAGATATCTCTAATGGGACAAATTGCTCTAATTAAAATGAATGTACTACCGAGGTGGATATTTTTATTTCAGACAATCCCTATTTTGCAAAATCAATTTTTTTAAAGACCTGGACCAGTTAGTCTCGAATACCAGGCATCCGCATAACATCTATTACCTGATTCTTTTAGATCTGAGTAGACAGTACTGACCTTGATGGACCAGTGGTCCGATGCAGTGTCAGACAGATTCATATGGTAAAATATACATGTGGTGACTGAACTCTCCTAACAGACAAGTCAAAACATTTTTCACACTGAAATTTCTGAGTTCCCTTTAGAGCAGTCCCACATTAATATTGCGGGGGGAGAGGGAGTGCATGGGTGTGTGTATTTCAGGCTCATTCACATCACAAAAAGACTGTAGTTTAGAAAAGAGCAAGAGTCCAGTAGCACCTAAAAGATTAACAAAATATGTGGCAGGGTATGAACTTTCGTGAGTCATGATGTCTAAATGTGATCAATATACAAGGAAGTATGTAATACTTACGTATATCTCAGAGGAAGACAGTACAATCCATGGAGTAGATTTTAAAATGACTGTCCTTCCAGAATTTCAGATGAGTGGAAAATGTTTCCTCCCCCCCCCAGGTACTGTTTTTTATAATTTTATATAGCTTAATACTAGGTCGGGGTGGCCACACTGTGGCTCTTTCACACATACTGTGTGGCTCCTGGCAGGGTGGCTGGGGAAGCAAAGGGGAGGCATGTCTCCCTGATTGGTCTTTTCCCCAGCCAGTGTTCCCCTCCCTGGGTAGGTGGGGGACAGCAGAGAAAGAAAGAAATCTTTAACTTTAAATGTGTTCTCAAAGGGCCACCCCCCCGCCGGCCGGCCTGGAGAAACCACTTGTCTCTTTAAATCCTTTCTCAAAGCCACCTCTTCCTCCCTCCCACCCCCATCTATTTGCGCTCTCTCTCTCTCTCTCTCTCTCTCTCTCTCTCTCTCTCTCTCTCTCTCTGACAAATAAATATCATTAGCAAATAAATAAATATCATTATCAATATCTGTATTTACCCCTTTTGTTTTTATTTTTGGCAGTCTCATTTAATGTTAATAAAAAGCAAATTTGCATGTTTTCCAGTAAAAACATGTAATATTTGTTCATGTCTTGCAGCTCTCAAACATCTGATATTTATTCCATGTGGCTCTTACATTAAGCAAGTTTGGCCACCCCTATACTAGGTTGTAGCATTTGGTGAGATGAGAATTAAATGCTTTGTCTGGCTATATGTTTCTTTTCACACCAAAATGAAAGTCCGAATGAATCTTTGTCTAGCATGTTGTGGTGGATAGTAGCAATTATCAATACCTTTGCATGCCCAGAATTAAACAATGTCATGCTAAGAGCAAGAGCTAAATAAAAACCTTTTTCGAGCCCTCGGTGGGGGGGGGGGGGGGGAGGATCAGAGCAGTTGAACAACACACAACGTGAAATAACTTGAATTTTTTAGCAGACTATCAAGAGTGATGGCTAATTATTTTCCAGATTCTTGGCACTTCAAGCAGCTTTATATGTAAAAAGTGGAGTTATGTATCAGGCCATGTGACTACCTAAACCAAATGAAGCTCTTTCATGATCTAATTGCTCTAATGAGCGTGCAATTTCAATCACAGCTCATCTCTTTAAGAAAGGGCAAGAGTATGATTAATGGCATATTGTCTCAGAAATAAATTATGTTAAGTCACAAAAGCTGGAGCCACTCAAACTGGAGATTCGGAAGAATGATGATGTGCCTGGAGGGGATATTTCCTTACGATTATCCTTTATGCAAAAGCTGATTAGGCTCCCTGACTGATTAATTTTTTCAACATGCTTGCTGTCAATTAACTTGCAGAGGCAGGTACAGCTGACCTTGCGAGAGATATTGCTTGATTTGATGAGTAATAACAAAAAGACCCAAAATAACATCTAAGGTATGTCTCAAAGGAGACACATTGACAAGGCGTTATTTATAATTTCTACAGCTTCATTTCAGTATACAATATGCAGCAGCACACGAACTGTTGTATCGAATGAAAGCCCCATGTACACCTCATATCCTGTTGTATTGGCAACATCACTAAGAAGTCCCTGTTGTGAGTCAAGCCTGCCAAGCTTCTGAAGGTGATGGATGGGTCATGGGGCAGAACCGGATTTAATCTCTTTGGGGTTTATTGTCCCCCCTACCACACTCCAATACTAACTGAAGGAAACTATCATCAATCTCTTCCCAGTAGCAGAGGCAGGAGAAGCAACAAGAGATGAAAAGAGAAAAAGAGGTTGGCAGTGAAAGAAGAACAATGTGTCACTGGATTCAGATAAGTCCTATGCAGCATACCAGCTGCATAAACTACGTATTATGTGCAATGCTTCCTCTAAGCTGTGGAGTCTTGTGAGCAAAAATTCTACTTCGTGAGCTGCCGGCATTAAAGTTGTGAGTGATCGATTTGCCTAGTGCATAAATTAGTCTGCTCTCCTTCCTGAGCTAAGACAAAAATGTGTGAGCCAGAGGCTAAAAAACTGTGAGCCAGCTCACACTAACTCAGCTTAGAGGGAACACTGATTATGTGGCGTCCCTAAAGACATGGAGAGGCAAAGATCTGTAGCCAGTCTAAGCTCAGCCATGCTATATTCGCCATTTGGAAATCCTGAGCTAGACTAGCTGATTAACAGGGAACCTCCATATTCAAAACCAAAACATCCAGAGATGGCTACTGCCACCATATTGCCTTAGACAATTTTCTGCACATAGGTGGTGGCCAGTACAGATGCACACCCAGATATTTCTGGTCTGAAAATATACAAATATTCTGGTCAGTCGAAATGGTATTCAGGACTTTAGAATACTGACTATAAATTCCTGAAAAACCCTGGGCATATTTGGGAATATCTTGGAATATCTGAGACTGCAATGTTAAGTGGGATTGTTTTCCTCAAAGTTCTGGAGGTTCTTAGCCCATGGGAGGGAGGGAGTAGGGAGACAGCTGTCCCAGGCAATAGGATCAGACATTGGAGGGAGTACCCAAACTGTCTGCCCAAACTTGATGATTCTCACGTCCATCTATGGCTCTGAGCATGGGCAAAAGAGGATAAAATCAGCTTAACTCCATTTCAGAGCTAGATTTTTTGGAGTGTACTGCTGCTTGTTGATGCTGCTGCTCTGGTCTGCTTTGGATTTTTACTGGCTGCAGCCTGCCCAGGAAGACCTTCTTGTTCTCTGTCCACTGGACATCTTCAGGGCTGGTGGAATTTGTATCAAAATATTGTTTTTCTTTTTGGGGGGGTTGTAGTATGGAGGAGTCAGCTTTTTTTCTTTCTGGTTCTTTAAAAATACTTTTTCTTGGTTTGTTTTTAATGTGTGTGCATCAGTTTTAAAAGGATTTAAAAGGCTTGTTTATGTTTCTTCTCTTGGCTTGTTTTAGAATTTCTAACTGGTTTGCATTTTATCTGTTTTTAATTGCTTTTTAATTTTAAGCAATTTATGTGTTCATTGGGGCAGATTCCAAGTTGTTACTATCTTTTAAAAAGTTTATCTTTCTGCATTCTTCTGGTTCTGGTTCTGCTAAAGTTGTTGTACACATCTTTCTGTTTTGTGCCGTGTTTTGGGGGAGTGGTTTTGTGGACTTTGGGGGGAGGCTCTTGTTAGGTTTTAAAAATACTTGCAGCTGGTTCAGAAGAAAATTTCTGGTTATGTTTTAATAACAGTTAACTATAGGTGAGGGCTGAGGTATTTTTTAAAAAACATAAAGTTGGCTTGGGTCCTCTGGTTTGAGATTGGTTCTGTTAGGGTTGTTGTTCTGTTTACATTGGAGGCTTTCGGCCGTTAGTTGCTCTTGTGTGTTTGGGTATTGACTTCTTTGAATTTTTTCCTCCATAGGAAACCATGGAGACAAGTAGGATGGCTGGGTCACAGAGTTTAGGGACCATAAAATTGGACCCCTTGGGGTTTTTTAGGTGCACATCCCTAGTGGCCAGTGCTGATGACAGATTAGGTGAATTATTGGTCTGCACCAGCAAACCATATGTTATATTATTACCTTTCCACTGAACACACTTTTCCCATGTGTTACAATGCCTTGAAATGGACAGGAAAAGATAAGGAAAGAGTCAGGTTCATTTTAATGAAAGCTGAAATGATTTGATGACAGCCATGCTCATTTAATTATACTGCTTTCATAGTGTTTTAACAAGAAGGCTGTAATCGTAACTCTTC
Source organism: Gekko japonicus (assembly GCF_001447785.1). NCBI lineage: Eukaryota > Metazoa > Chordata > Lepidosauria > Squamata > Gekkonidae > Gekko > Gekko japonicus. The sequence goes on along the minus strand of NW_015164718.1, from coordinate 155,892 downwards.
CTGAGTTACAATTCAAAATGGATAGTGTCTGTGACAATAGCAAATTGAATAAGGGTGTGATTTCCCTCCCACTGAAGTAAGTTATAAAGATGTCCATTTGTTTTAACAAAGCAAGGTTGGACTCTCATCGTGTACAGCATTACACGATTCTTTCAATTTTGTTAGCGATGCAGTCTTCATGCAGCTGGAGTTACATAACAAAAGTTCAGAGCTGCCCAACTGAATGCTATGGTCAAGTCTGATTCCAAACCCAGTTTTACTGAAGAAATAAAGCTTAAAATAGTTGAATATAAGTGCAAGTTTGTCCCCCTTAAGTCAAAGCAAAGATGCAGTTTCAACATGCTTGTTCCCCATTTGTTGACTAGCATCAGGCGTTTACTTGTGTGGCTGGTCTGGCTGCCCGGCAGCAACCTAGATCCCCAGTCCCAGTGGTCACCCAGGAGGGTGCCCATTGGGGTGCATCTCACATTCAGTCTAACCTTTACACAGTAAGGATAAAATGGGGGCTAGGATAACGATGTAAGCTTCCCTGATCTCCTTGGAGGAAGGGGAGGATTAAAATAGAATAGCTACGTATATGTAAGATTTAATTGTTCTGTTAAAATGGGATTAAATCTACAGGCTTTTAAAAATAAAGAAATGTTCATCTTGAGAATGAAATGGGATCTAAAGAAAGATACAGTGACACTTTAATGAAGATTGACAGCAATGTGTTTTTTAAAAAAAATCCCCGAAGGGATATTTTTTAATTTTGCAAATACTACAAAAACTACAAAGAAATGTTAGCGAAGGGACTACAACTAAGGATAAAGGAAAGCAAACCACAGTAAACTAAAACCCCAAGAGGAGGAGATCTTTTCACTGTTAGTAAAAATGTTAGTACTATAAGTGTTAATATCACAATATACTTGTAGAGTTCTTGCTTATAACAATTCACTATTTATAGGTAGCAGAGTCACTAGACTTCGTTTCTTCCTCTTTGGACTCTTCATCTGTCCCCAGCTGACGTCTCAAAAATTCTTTAGCTTTAAAAGTGGAGTCTATCTTCTCTCTTCTATCGTTGATCTTAAAGATGACACCCTCTGGAACCGCCCATCTGTACGATATCCCATTTGTTTGAAGGAAAGAAATTAAGTCCTTGTAATTTTTCCTCTTTTGTCTAATTTCAAATGGAATGTCCTTTAAAGTTTTGATGGTTACATTTCCCATTTTCAGTAGAGTTGCTGATGTTGCTTTTAAAATGGCATCTCTGGTTTGTCTTCTTGAAAACCTGACCACTATTTCTCTAGGTAGGCTATTTTTTAAATGTAATTGGAGTATGCCCTATAGGCTGACTCAATTTCATTTACAAGTTCATCCGCTGTTAAGGCTACTACTGGAGCGATAATCACACTAAGCACCCTCTTCAAGTCTTCCCGATCCGTTTCAAAAAACCCCTGAAACCTGAGAATCATGTTAGCTTTTTCTATCTGTAGCTGCAAAACTTGATTCTCTTGGCAATTCTGCTTCGTTTCCACATCTCCCATCCTTTTCTTCAACTTCTTGCTTGTGGTGTCTATCTCTTTAATTTTCTTGTTTGCCTGCTCCACTTTTTTTCTCCACTTTTTTCTCCTAGTCTAAGAGTCCCTAGGCTAAGAGCCACAAGCAAGGTGCTGCCTTAAATAGAGGCCTCCCCGAGCAGAGGGCAGGGCAGCAGCTATTCAGATTCACCCAAGCACTCAATTTACATTCAAACAATGACCCTTTCTCATCCTATCTCAAGCAGCCAAGACTTCTCATCCTATCTCAAGCAGCTTTAATCCCTTCCACACACTCCCAAACACGGTCCTCCCACACAATACCTTCAGCTAAATCCCCTCAGCTGAAAGCAAGTAAAAAAACACTCACCCCTCTAGCAGCTCTGTCTCCTGCTCCTTCTCCTAACATCTGGGGGAGACTTTGGCTTCTGTATGCTGTTTATAGGCCTCTTGAGAGAAAGAGGATGCTGAAACACAGAGATCATTGTTCTGATCCCACTGGGCTGTTTTTATGTTCTTTTTACCTCCCTATGAATACCTTGTCAGTGTCCACATTTTCTCAGAGCCAGTTATATGTCATCTGAATTCCTATGTTACATTTGGTAGATAGTACATCAACTTTGATGCTCATTCTGGGATGCAGCGAAAAGGCTTATGGAAATGTATATATTTCTTTAACTTTGGACTTACAATTTTGTATGAATGCTTTTAAAATTAGCCTACTGCCGGCACAGCAGTATGACTGAATCATCGGTTATATTTATGGCCTATAGCCCATGCATTTTTATGGATCATAAAAGATAAAAGAAAAGATAGCATGTGGGATAAAAGGACTGAATTTATTAAAGTAACTTCCATTTAAGTGGAAGATTAAAAGACAAGAAAAATTTAAAGCAGATTAAAAATAGTCATTTTCATTTAAGTTCTTTACAGAAAATGACAGATAAAATAAATATAAGTATTCACAGAAAGGGACATGATCACTGGCTAGAATTTCTTTAAAATATCTTAATTAAAACTGAAAGTGCAAACATTTGCAAAAACAAACTGCAAATGGGATGAATGAACCATTACAAACTTCAGCATGAGTTGAAGAAGTTGTACGATTGCTTAAGCACAACTCATCTCACATTTACTGAAGTCTAGATACACCAATATATCTAATTCTCAGCATGGCCCTGTCCGTAGATACTTAATCTGCCTCCATTCCTGAGGACTAGAAGGTAGCTAACATCACTCCCATCTTTAAAAAGGGTTCCAGAGGAGATCCGGGAAATTACAGGCCAGTCAGTCTGACTTCGATACCGGGTAAGTTGGTGAAAACTATTGTTAAGGAAAGAATTAATAGGCACATAGATGAACAAAAACTATTGAGGCAGACTCAGCATGGGTTCTGTAAGGGAAGACCTTGTCTCACTAACTTGTTAGTGTTCTTTGAGGGAGTGAACAAACATGTGGACAAGGGGGACCCAATAGATGTTGTTTACCTTGACTTCCAGAAAGCTTTTGATAAAGTTCCTCATCAAAGGCTCCTAAGTAAGCTCAATAGTCACGGGATAAAAGGACAAGTCCTTTCGTGGATCAAAAACTGGCTAATTAATAGAAAACAGAGAGTGAGTATAAATGGGCA
>NW_015164718.1:146202-152015 GCF_001447785.1 Gekko japonicus | reverse complement strand
GCCACTGTGTGACAGAGTGTTGGACTAGATGGGGCATTGGTCTGATCCAACATTGGCTTCTCTTATCTTCTTATGTACCTATAGCCAGGGGTCATTTCGTAGAAAAAGAGGTGCAGGAGTTTATTAGCATAGCTTATTTGCATATGCCACACCCCCTGACATCACCAGAAGTGTGTCAGAAGGCAACTCCCACCGCTCAGGCTCCACTGGACTGTTTTGGATTCCTAGCTATTGGGGGTGGGGGACACATGCAGATCTGTCCTCGCAGAGGAGGGAGAGCTTGTATCTGAATAAAACTTGGTCTTAAAGGTGCCACTGGACTGCTTTGGACTGGGGGGTCAGGGGGGGCTCTGCAACTTACCTGGCTGCTTCTTGCTCTGACTGAGGGCTGCTGTGAGCAGGGGGTGGGGCTTGTTGTATGTGCCCACCCCCTGGGCTCTTTACTGTCGGAGCCCCGCTCCTGTGCACTCCTGCAGGAAATGACCCCTGCCTATAGCTTTATGAAATCAATATCTTTAGTGGCCATTGCAAGGCAACCCTCAGAGTATTGCCAGGCTTCAAGCATTGGTTTCTGTCAGTAAAAGGCACGAGAGGGGTCAGGGCTCTTTCCAGGGTTGTTTTGGCCTTCGATGGGAGGACTCATTGGGCCAGGCCACACAGCAACCACCAGATGACTCACTACCATATAGCTTGCATAACTTACCCAGGCCTAGCTTTTTGCTACTATTCAACAGCAGCTGCCAACAGAAACCAGGGTGAGGTACTGGTTAGGGTTGTGGGGAAGGGTCTGATGGCACACCCCAATGGAGGCCCCAAGGTGGCTGTGGAGATTGCTGCAGTATCTCCTGCATTAGGAGTAGCTGGAGGCACCAGCCTTTTCCCCCCTTTTGAAGGCCTCCAAAATAGAGGATGTCATGCCTCCTTAAGCCTCAGACCAAGCACTCTTCACTCTCACCGCACAAATGTTTCTTTTCAGGTTTCTTCTTGACCGCAGGGTATTTATTTACTCAAATGGTTCTGCAAGTGTGAGTACACCTCTCCCAGTTACACTTCAGTGCCTCCAAACTCTGTGAAGTCCAACATCCTTTTCTCAGCCTGTGGTCCTGAGGTGGTAATCTGGGCTAGGAACTATTCTGGGTCCCCTTCTCTGTTTGATACTCCTCCTGGGGACTACTTATGGGAGAGATGGGCTGCACCCACTCTTTTTCCTGGTGCTTTAAAGCTGGTGGCAGCCAGAACAGGCCCCACTCCTCCGGTGGTAGCTGTGTGCCACTTCTAGCCCAGGGCTATTTTTGGGCAGGAACGCACAGGAACGGAGTTCCGGCTGGCTCCCAAGTTGGCCATGCCCAGCAGGAACTCATTAGCATAATAGGCCACACCCAACAGCAGAAACTCATTTGGATTGGCTACATTAGGGGTGTGGGGCCTAACATGCAAAAAGCCCTGGGTTGTGACAACAAACAAGGTAAAGAGAATAAGAAGCAAAAGGTGGGTGTGGCTGGATGACCACACTTCTGGTAACATGGGGGTGTGGCCTGATATGCAAATTAGCTGTGATGTCAGGGGTGTGGCCTAATAGGCTAATGAGTTCCTGCTGTTGGGTATGGCCTATTATGCTAATGAGTTCCTGCTGGGCTTTTTCTACAAAAAAAGCCCTGTTCTAGCCCATCCATCTTTACTCTCAGCCAGGCTGTTGGGAGCACCATGCTGCCACTCAGAACCCATTAGGCCATCCATCTGGCCACAGAAGGGAGAGGAGTTTAAACAACTGGATCCTCTGCCTCTTTTTGGGTGCTCCTTGCTGTCCTCTCTCTCTCTAGGGCTTCTCAGCAGCAAGAGGAATTCCTCCTCTGCCTGGGGTTGCAGGCAGGGGTCATTTCCTGCAGGAGCGCACAGGAGTGGAGCTCTGGCAGTAAAGAGCCCAGGGGGCGGGCACATGCAACAAGCCCCACCCCCTACTCTCAGCAGCCCTCAGTCAGAGCAAGAAGCAGCCAGGTAAGTTGCAGACCCCCCCCCTCGGCCCCCTGGTCCAGTGGCACCTTTAAGACCAAGTTTTATTTAGGTACAAGCTCTCCCTCCTCTGTGAGGGCAGATCTGCACGTCCGTCCCCCCAATAGCTAGCAATCCAAAAGAGTCCAGTGGAGCCTGAGCGGTGGGTGTTGCCTTCTGACACACTTCTGGTGATGTCAGGGGGTGTGGCATATGCTAATGAGTTATGCTATTGAGTTATGCTAATGAGCTCCTGCACCTCTTTTTCTACGAAATGACCCCTGGTTGCAGGGCCTTATCTCCCTGGTCTCCACCCCCCAGTTCTTCTCTCACAAGGTCACATTGGGTGATTTCCCAGAAGCGCTGCTCCGCGCTAACTCTTCTCTTTGGCCCGGATAGTACGTGTCAATTTCACACAAGCTGCTGTGCTGCCATATTTTGCCCTGCAGCTTTGTGTGATTTTCCCCGCGTCTACTCAATCCTGTTTTTTGAGGATTGAGTAGCTGTGGGGCAAAATGTGGCAGCACAGCAGCTTGTATGAAATTGACACGTACCATCGGGGCAAAAGGGAGGAGTGAGCGTGGAGCAGCGCTTGTGGGAAATCACCCTGAGTCTCATAAGCCTTCTTCCTCCTCCTTGTGGCCAAAAGACCTCTTGCTATTGGGAGGCCTGGGCAGACTCCCTGGCTGTCAGTGAGGCATCTCTCGCATTGCAGATTATGGGGGCTTTCAGGAAATAGAAAGAGGGAATAATGGAAGAGAGGAAAATGAGATTCCCCCCCCCCCAGGATTAGTTATGGTTTCACCTGCTTGATCTAATCTAGAACACTACAGGCTGTGGTAGCATTTCAGTAAACAATTATGGTGATAACTTTTGAAACTACAATGGCAAACTGATATATTGTAAATGAGGACTGAGTGGATCTACATAGTTCATGACACACACTGAAACAATCACTTGTTTGCTAGGAAAGGAGTATGGGCACACAACCAAAATGTCAAAAGAGTCAAATTATGCATCATGTTGGGGGTTCATGACTACAACCCTTTGTGTGAATCCTGATTGTTTAAGCATTCACAATAACTTAATCTGCTTGTCTTGGCATCAGCTCAGGCCTTTTCTGTTATGTTCTGAGTTATTTCTAAACTGTTTAGTTATGGTTTGTGCTAAGGTATCCTAGTTTCCTCTGTTGTGATTGGCTGCGTAATAAAGACCTTCCAGTGGTCCTAAAGCCATACAGAATATCCTATCAGAAAGCTCCACTTCGGTCCAATCAGACCTCATGAAAGTAGTTACACTGTATATAGTTCAGTTTGGAACAGTATAAATTTGGATGCCGCTCTTCGCAGAGTCAGATTAGAGCTGAGTAATGTTCTGAATAAAAGCCTTGTATTGATAATCATCTCCTGCCTTTCAATACATAAAATTTTCTATGGCTGTTCCTGTTTTGAAGTGAGGAGAGCACAAACCTCCCATCTTTTCAAGAAGCACTGGAAGATCATATTAACTCTTAACATAGGACAGGTGTGGCTGGTTAGTTGACATCTACTGACTGTTTAATGGTGGTGAATGAGCTGTGCACACCACCTTTTATTTTTACATATTTTTCCAATTTTAAGTTCTATGAGCTGCTTTGAGTTCTTTGTACATGAGAAAAGTAGGGTAGGAATGTTTTACATTTAATCAATTCAAATTAAAACAAGGACAGTTACATTGGGGATCCATAATCAGACCTCCAGATGTATATTTTCATGGTAAAACAAATTTGCAAGAGCTCTTTGTGCCATTTCATGGAAAGAAATTGGTGCCCTCATCTGATAATAGCTCATGATGGGTGTCTGTCCTCCTTGGTGGGGATAATAACAGCTGGGGGAGATGCCACTGAGATTTCCATTGGGGAAATTGTGCAGGTTAACTCCTTCCCACCTGTTCATGCTGGGAGATCTGTTCATGGATCACCAATTAATGTGTGGTTTGGCCTTTACAGAGCTTCCAAAATAGTGTTTATTGGGGCTTATAGGCAAGGGTCATTTCGTAGAAAAAAAGCTAGGGGAACTCATTAGCATAACTCATTAGCATATGCCACACCCCCTGACATCAGGGGCCCGGCGGTGGACCTGCAAGGCTGGCAGAAGTGCGAGGAATCCCCGCCAAGGCCCTCCCTGGCCCCAGGCAGGCAGGGGTGGGGAGAGGCGGGGAGGAAGCAACTTACCCTCCCTCTTCTCCTGCCTCCTCCTGGCTGAATGAGGGCTGGAAGCGGGGCAGCCAGAAGCAGGGGGCGGGGCTTCATCATGTGCCCCACCCCCTGCACCTCACCCGGGGGAACTGCGTTCCCCCGCATTCCCCCCCGAAATGACCTCTGCTTATAGGGAAAACCAGTTTAGTACCAAGTGGCTCAGTCCAAAAAGTGGGCCACTCATGCTTGGATTTCTATAACAACTTTCCTAAGCAAATTGAATCAGCAGAAATAGGATGCGCCATAAAATCCTTCTTTAATAAGATGCTCTTGGCGAAAGGGCCAAGAATGTATAATGCAGAAAGAAATCATGAACTTTATCTTGATCTTGTTTGTGTTCCTGACAAAAGTTCCAAACACGAGCTTATTTACTTTTGTGTTCCCAGTCCTGCATTACTCATGGATCACTTTTAAAATGGAACTAATAATTTTAAGACAGCTGCAACACTTGTTTGCATGGATGCTGTCCTCTAATGAATTCAGCAGCACGCACTATGGGAAATGGCTTGCAAGTAGCATTTCAGCTACCAGTTGTTCACAGCTTCAGTAAAGCTGATCTTTGACTCCCACTGGCTAAAGGACCTGACGTCACTCTCTCGGCAGAAGCAAGGGAATCTCTGTGAGCAGAAGCTACATATAGCAGCAGCATTCATGCTTGACTAAAGGTGTCTGGGAAGGCATGACATTGGTTACATGATCAGGAACCCTACAGGAGTTTTCTGTGAAACAGGACACAGTGCTAAACTGACATTTACTCATCAAACCAAAATACAACACCGCTCGAGGTGTGCTATGTGCTGAAGCAAAATGCCAGTACAGGGTTCGGCTTTGATACAGCAAAACAGATGGTTAACAGGGAAGGATTCGGCTTTGATACAGCAAAACAGATGGTTGGGGTTGCATTCTTGTGCTAATTAAGGATGTATACTTTCCATGGAAATCAATGAGGCTTATGTGGCCTTGTTTGATGCCAAATTTCAGGCTTTGCCTTAATTTCTTCTATTTAGTTCTTGCCACAGGTTTTACATACATTTTCCAGCGGTTTATATAACCTCCTTTGGCCTTACTATCTAAGTGGCTTAGACAGGCCACTTAGCAGAATACTGAGCAGAATGAAAATTGTGACCATGTCCATATCAAACCTTTATCCCACATGAAGAAGCATGCTCTTAACAGTCTATATTATATATGAATAAACCTATGTTTTTGCACCTCAGTCTAGAGACCCAAGTGTAATCTTCTGTAAATGGGGATAGGGCTAACACAATGTAACCCCACTAGGGTGCTGAAGAGTTGAATTATTCAACATAAGGGGACAAAGCGTGCGATCTCCCTAGAGCAGGGCTCCCCTATGTGCTGCCTGTGGGCATCATGGGACCCACCAACACCTTTTCTGGTGCCTGCCAACTGTTTTTAGAAAGAGGGCGGGGCCAGCTGGGGCTTTTGCCCAGCAGTGCTTCTGATTGGTCGTTGGGGATCTGATCGGCTGTGTGGATAGTTTTAAAATTGTTTTGGCAACAGCTGCCGCCACAGCTCAAAGATCTTTCCTTTGGTCACACAGTGAAGCTGTGTGTGAAGAAAAAAATGT
>NW_015164718.1:124790-145135 GCF_001447785.1 Gekko japonicus | reverse complement strand
TCACCCTACCTGTGAATGCAAAAGTGATTCTTTGTAACTCTGTATGCCTAAGGAACTTGATTGAATGTGTGCGTGTTTCATTATTGTGTGTATGTGATTTATATATATATTCTTAAGTAAAAGACAGATTATTTTGGAACCAACAGCCTCGACTCTTTTACTGGTAAATCCCTGGGGTGGACTGGACCTTGGTATAGCTGGCAGTTACCCAGAGTAAAATTTGCCAACTGCTGTAGATAAAGCAGTTCAGCTAACACCGGTCTTTTTTGCCACGACTCCCTTCCGCTTCAAACTGCCAGTCTGAACTCAGCCAGAGATTCTGTCTGAAATGTTGAGTTACTATCAGAATGATGCAAGACCTCACTCCCTGACATTTTGCTTCCTGTTCTAGAGTGTTTGGAGGGCTTGAAGAAACAGGTAGCTGGCCTCTGGAGGATTCCAGCTTTTCTGTAAATTATACCTCAGTATTTTATGGACTACAAAAAACTCTTGGAAAGAAAGAGGACAGACTACACACTAAGGCACAGCAGAGCTGCAAGCCCATTCAACTGGGCCAAAGGACTAGTCTGATCAAAGTCAGAAGAGACTGTCAGACCTATGGTTGCCTTGGGCACAATGGTCCTAAGTTATTTTGATTATTGTTCTATGTATTGTTCTATTGTAATTTCACTATTATGTATGAAAAAGAGAAAGAAGAAAAGATATATGAAATTGACATTGATATTTTTGTTAATATAAGGATCATAGGATGGGCTCACACTATCCAAAGACTTGAACTCCCTCAGTTCTTTAATAGAAGAAGGATTTAAGTTTGGATTAAGTAGAAGATACATTATTTGTTTATTTACGTTATAACCCACCTTTCTTACTGGGACTCAAGGTGGATTACACAGAGTAAGTCATAAACACTTCTCCAGTCCATTGAAGACCACTGGTGAAAACTGTCCTGGGTAGTAGACAGCGTAAGCTCAAAGTAACATGATCTTCACATTAGGTTGCAGCCAGGGCCTGCAGAACCAACTTTTCTGGAATGTTATACAGATTAGAAGGTACTTGGTGGCAACAGCTCTAGCAGCTTCTAATTTTTATTCCTTTCTGCATTGCACTTCTTCTACTATTAAAAAAGGGAGCGATAAGTACAGATGAAAACTGTTGGCAGAGTGTAGATATGCAATGAAGTGGAGCAGAAGCTGTTTGAAGAATAAAATCGGTTTATTAAGAAGAGAACAAAATTTGTAAGGCAGAGGAGAGAGAGACGTCTAACTAGCTATGAGAGTCAGTAACGAATTGATCTTAGCAGGAGCAGGAAAAACCCCAACTGAGCCAATCAGAAGACAGGAAGGAGACTATTTGAAAATAGTTGGAAGTCCTTAATCTCACTATGCCAACTAGTTGTCCCCTCTGCTGCCCCCTACAGGATGTTCTTGTCATTTTCCTTATCTATGCATGATAGACCATGCATATTCCAACAAAAACGTACTGATAGCAAGATTCCGAATACAAATATTCATTACACAGTCCCAAAATCTGTGTTTCCGGTCATTAAGACACACACTTTATTTTTAAATTAATATGTGAAGCTATTGTTTTGTCAGCCCTAGTCTCCTAGCACTCTTCTTTCCTGCCATATCTTGCAGCTCTTGTCTCTAGCAAGATTGATTGATTTCATATATTTCTATACTGCTTTTTTCCTAAAAAGCTTGCAGTAGTTTCCAAATGTAAAATTCCAGATGCAATAAATAATTAAGACATCCTCCAATACTAAAAGAATCAAGTATAATACCAGCATTTAGCCAAAGGCTCTTCTTAAGAGCTCTGCCTCACTCTTCTTTCTAAACTGCAGAAAGGAAAGGGCAGCCCTCAGATGAATGGAGCCGCCACTGAAAACATTCCTGTCCAGGCTGCGGAGGATGTGTTTTGCAAACATTTCCCACCTTTTCTGGCATATTTGGCACCCCTCTTTTAAAGGTTTTGAAACTGTTCACAAGAGGCTGGGTGTCAGAGGGAGTTGCCAATTGAACTGGTCCAATGTACCTTCATCCATATTAATTATGAGTCCAATTATGCACAATTGAGGCAGAATGAATAAGCATTGAGATATTCATTCTTTGGAGACAAATGCTGCCTATTACATTTATATGCCACTCTTTCTCCAGGGAGCTCAGGAGGAGCAGGGTATATGATTATTTCACATTTTATCCTCACACCAACCCCATGTGGTGGGTTAGAGTGAGAAAGTGACTGGCCCAAAGCCATGCAGTGAGTTTCATGGATGACTGGGAATCCTATCCTGGGTCTTCCTAGGCTTGTTCCACTGTTTTAACCACTACATCACATGACCTGTCAATGTGGATAGGTGATGTTTACACCTGTAACTACACACAACTAAAGCCGAAACGGAATGAAAATCACAGCATAACACAGTAAGACAAGTAGCTCAGACAATAAGGGTTAATTCTCTCCCCTACCCCTGTCCAGAGTGAGAGCAACAAGAGGGGCTTCATTTCCTTCAGTGTCATTGCTATATTAGCTGCATAGTACCACATTTTCACCATATGATTCCCATTTGGTTAGGAGCCTGAAATAAAACAGTGGGTACAGGGCAGGGGTCTGCAGTCAAACCTCATCAAAATTCAGAGTATTGACATAACTGAAAATATAGAACTGTATGCTATTGATAATTGATATATTAATAATCCATAAATTTTCTGAAGCTTAAACCCTGGTCATTGTGAGTCCTTTATTAGGAATTAGCGCATATAAGTTCTCATAATAAGCAATTAATATATACAGGAGCACCATGTGCAATTGTTTTAGGGCACTGGCACAAAATTAGTGCATGGTTCACACTTAGATTACTGGCAATTGTTCACCTCTCTCATTTCCCTCTCTGTGAAGCATCTCTAAAAAGCCCTTTAGTCCCCTCTAACCTTTGTCATTCCCTTTACATACTGGTTATTCCAGCATCCCGCCTACCCTTTCCAAGAGACCTTACCATAAAGATTTCATTTTTTAAAAAAGACATATTTGCTTCAATACTGTTGACCCCTGGAACAGGGAAACAATGGACAAGGCATGGACAAATAAGGGAAAGAATAAAGGGCAGAGGTTTTTCATGAATCCTTTCTCCTTCTCCTAAAATGGCAACTTCCACATTGGAAATCAGACCTTTATAGACTGCAGCATATTTATCAGGAAATCTATGTTTCACCTTTCTTACTGTTTGTTTGTTCTATTGTTAAAACACCTTTCTTACTGAGACTCAAGGTAGATTATGCAATCTAAATCAGTTTATCAACTGAGTAAGAAATCAGAAAAATGAAGTAATAGGACTAGGATTACAGAAATCTGACAACAAAGCATAAGAATTAGATATGACAAGTGGGAAGCCGCAAAGACTTGCGGGAGACATCTCATTCCCCCTCACCCACTATTTCCTCTTCCCTTTTCCTGAAAGCCCCATAGCCTCTCCACTTTTCCCGCTCCCTTCTCTTCTTCTAGGGTTGCTAACTTGGAGATCTCTTGGAATCACAATGGATCTTCCAAATACAGAGATCAGTTCTGCTTAGGGTTGCCAACTCCAAATATGGAAATTCCTGCAGATTTGGGGTGTGGTGCCTTGGGAGGGTGAGGTTTGGGGAGAGAAGTGACCTCAGCAGGGTATAATGCCAGAGTCTACCCTTCAAAGCAGCCATTTTCTCCAGGGGAACTGATTGTCATCTGGAGATCAGTTGTAACTCCAGGTGATCGTTCAGTCTTCACCTGAAGGTTGGCAACCCTAGTGACCCTGGAGTAAATGGCTGCTTTGGAGCATGGAGTCCTAAGATGGTGTTGGCAACCCTATCTCCTTCCCTCCCAACAGTCAACCTATCTTTACCTGTGCCTCTGTCTTAAGCTTTCCCTCCCCCCCCCCCCAGCAGCCTCTACCTAGGAAAACTATGGCCCCTTGCTTTGGTTCAAGCCACTGGGCCAGGCCCACTTGCTTGGTAGGGATTTGGAATTCTCATGGAGTTCTAGGGGGTGCTTCACTTTTCACTTTTCCCTGCATCCCCATCCTAGCACTTTCTTCTTTTCCTCCCCCTGGCAAGCCCCATATCCTCTCCTTTTTACCTGACTCATTCTCGCCTCAGTCATTTACCAACCTACCTTTTATTTGCCTCCCATCTTCAGTTATATTTATTATTTATTTGCTTCATCCATTTCCCCCTTTCTCCACAGTGGGGACGAAAGCAGCTTATTCTCCTTTTTATCCTCACAGCAATCCTATGGTGTAGATTAGGCTGAAAATATGTGACTGGTTCAAAATCACTCACTGAGCTTCCACAGCAAGATGGGGATTTGAATTGGGTCTTCCAGACCCCACTCTGCAGCTCTAACTGCTACACCACACTGGCTTTCATTGGGTGGCTGCTGTTGAACTAGGGTTGCCAGGTCTTATCTGGCTGCTGGTGTGTGTGTGTGTGGGTCCCTCTCTTTGTCTAGGATCTCTTCAGTGCACAAGCTTTGCGTACGCGCTGCAATGACGTCACCCAAAAGTGGCGTCATTGCCCACAGTAAGTTGCAGCGGATGCTCTATCGTTCAAGGAAAAACTCTGTTATGTCATTGCACCAGGCATGTTAGTGCGAACAGGGCACTCTGGGGGCCGGGTTCTCCCCGCCAGCCAGATTGGGGCCGGCAGATTGGGGACCTCAAATGCGGACAAACCCCTGCCCCCATCAGGGAACTGCAACCCTATGTTGAACACTAGCAAGCAGCCAGGCCTAGCTAAGTCATGAAAGTCAGGTGGTATCAAGTCACCCAGAAGTTGCTTGTAGGCCTAGGGTTGCTAACCTCCAGGTGGGACCTGGAGAATGCCCAGAATTACAACTCAATTGCAAACCTGGCCACTACACTAGTCAGCCCTAGTTCCAGATAATTTATAAATAAATTAAGTAGTAGTGGCCCCAAGACTGATCTCTGTGGATCCCCACTGCTTATTTCCCTCCATTGTGAGAACTGTCCATTTATTCCTGCTCTTGCTTCCTGTCATTTAACCAGTTTTTAATCCATAAGAGAACCCATCCTCTTATCCCATGACTACTAGTCAGGAGTCTTTGGTGAGGTACCTTGTCAAAAGCCTTTTGAAAGTCCAAGTATGTAATGTCTACCAGGTCACCATTGTTTATATGCTTGTTCACTTTCTCAAAGAACCCCAAAAGGCTGGTGAGGCAAGACTTTCCTTTGCAGAAGCCCTGCTGATTTTCCCTCAGAAGGCTTTGTCCCTCTATGTGCCTAACAATTTATTTATTTATTTATTTTATCAGACTTCTACCCCACCCTTCCAGCTGAAGCCGGCCCCGAGCGGCTTATATAAAACAATGCATAAGTTACAATAAAAACAATTAAAAGACTTAAAACAACACTACAGCCAATTAAAGACATAAAGTGCTAGTATTATTGTACTTGGTGGTGGTTGTTGTTGTGGCTTTGGTGATGGCTGCCGTACTCAGTTCTGTCTTTGATTACAGTTTCTACTGATTTGCCTGGAACAGACATTAGTTTGACTGGTCCACTACAGTCCACCAATCTGCACAAAATGCTGCTCCTGGGAAATAGGAGAATCCAAGGAATTACATGAAGGGGACTGCAGTGGGAAGTGGCAATTGGTGGAAATTACCAGTTTAGCCTGAACCCAACTTTACAGTGTCCCCATCCAGGCACTAAATGGTGGCAGCAGGTGGTGGCAAACAGCTAAAACTCAAGGTGGTGGGTGGATAAGAGGGAGGTAGGATGCTTCAAGCAGTGAATCATATTTATGCAAAACAGCTTGTCACATGGAACAGTTGTCACTATCAAAAGATGAATGTTTACTTTTTAATTTCTTTTTGTGTCAACATGTTATCATCGTGATTCAGTGCCAGATTTACGCATAAGCTAAATAAGCTAAAGCTTACGGCCTCGCAATCTGCTGGGGCCTCAAATAAAAACACAATATAAAAAATGATTTCAAATGATAAAAATGCGTATATATTTTAAATTTTTCTGAGACCAGCTGATGTAATTTAAAACAGTAGGGGGCCTCTGGGTTTTGTATAGCTTAGGGCCTCAGCAAGCCTAAATCCGGCCCTGTCGTGATTGCTTTTGCTCCACCCATAGGGATGTTTGTGGTTCATTTGCCTCTTTTGTGACATTTATGGTCAATATTTTTATGTGTGTTATACATATAATACTGATTTTTGGCAAAAATAATGATGCAAATGTGTATATTTCACAAGAAAATTTGATGTAAAGAAGCAAAAAATGATATGAAAATGTGGGCTCATGGTTTCAATCTGCGCAAGAGAAAAGTAAAATCAAAATGAGATTTTTGAGTCAGACCAGCAGGAAAGAGCAATTTCAAATCTTTTCTAGGCACCACACACTGGCATTTCCATTAGTGGTCTTTAGTGTCCTATTTTCAACAATGTCACTATATACATACCCACATTAGATATTTTCTCCCAATCCCTGCCAAGAATTTAGCATAGCCTTAACAAGTCCCAGCTCAAATTAGGTTCTGAGTAAGTCACAGAGAATAGGGATAAGTGAGAATCGTGGCAGGAGGACAGAGAGCGCTAAACCTGTGTTGATAG
Organism: Gekko japonicus; assembly: GCF_001447785.1. Classification (NCBI taxonomy): domain Eukaryota; kingdom Metazoa; phylum Chordata; class Lepidosauria; order Squamata; family Gekkonidae; genus Gekko; species Gekko japonicus. The sequence goes on along the minus strand of NW_015164718.1, from coordinate 138,523 downwards.
TAAAGAATCAGGCCAGCTATTGCGGCCTTTAGTTATTGCCTCTCTGGATTCTGAACTATATTTAGACACTGACAAAAAATTATATGTAGTCATGAGACCTCAAAATACACAAAATGATGCCTGAGAATTCAGGATGTTGATTTCTCTATCAGATACCAGATAATATAGGCAGCATATGCTGTAATCAAAGAAAAGATATCTCAACAATACATAAGCGGTAAAAATAACCCAAGGAGCTGGATGAATGGAATTGCTTACCAGTAAAAACACTGCTAGTAATCCTAAAACACCACCAGTGATAAGTGTTTCCAAAAAAATATTTTTAGAGGAAGAGATGGAGTGATAGAAAGAGATCTGCTTCCCAGAAGATTTAGGGCTTTATTTCAAGGAGTGATAAGTAGTGTCAGATTTGGAACAGAGTGAACTTGAAGTCAATAAACTCAGGAGGTGGTATATGAAGATTAAAGCTTTCTTTATCCAGTGCTGGCTACAATATGCTTTTGTGAGGGCTCTAATAATATAATTATAGGAACACTGCATACAAGGAAGGGAAGATGAAGTAGCATTATTACTTCATTCTTATTGTTGCCTAAGATGGTAGGCAAGAATTCTGCAGTTAGCCTAGTTTTATATTCTCTTTGAAGATTAAAGCTTGGGAGATATAAAATGACACACATTCTTACTTTCCTACTATAGTACATGCATGCAAAACAAAAGGCTGTAATTACTGAGGAGAAAGAAAGAAAGAAAGAAAGAAAGAAAGAAAGAAAGAAAGAAAGAAAGAACTTTAGTAAAAGAAAGAATTGCAGGAGAAGAGGCAGTCACATCCAGCATCCTTCAGAGCAGTCTCTGAGATTACTCCTGTAAAAATTCTCCATAAAACAGCCCAGTACTAGATGTTCCTGCATAACATGGATTATCTAGATGCATTTTGATCTGGTGTCTAGCCCAGTTTTTGAACTGCAACTGCCTTGGTTGCCCTGACTGACAGCCTTCTCCAGGAGATGGCTAGGAAGAATATACTGGACATATTGTCCAGCCCACCAGTTAAGATATGCCTCTCAAGCCCTGCTCTCTGTGGCTCCACCTTCAGAAGTGAGGTGGGTGGTGACTACAGGACATTTTCTGTGGTGAAAGAAAGAAAGAAAGAAAGAAAGAAAGAAAGAAAGAAAGAAAGAAAGAAAGAAAGAAAGAAAGAGCTTTGCTTAAAGAAAGAATTGCAGGAGAAGAGGCAGTCACATCCAGCATCCTTCAGAGCAGTCTCTGAGATTACTCCTGTAAAAATTCTCCATAAAACAGCCCAGTACTAGATGTTCCTGCATAACATGGATTATCTAGATGCATTTTGATCTGGTGTCTAGCCCAATTTTTGAACTGCAACTGCCTTGGTTGCCCTGACTGACAGCCTTCTCCAGGAGATGGATAGGAAGAATATACTGGACATATTGTCCAGCCCACCAGTTAAGATATGCCTCTCAAGCCCTGCTCTCTGTGGCTCCACCTTCAGAAGTGAGGTGGGTGGTGACTACAGGACATTTTCTGTGGTGGGTCTTCACCTTTGGAATGCCTTTCTTCTTGTACTTTTGCTTAGGCACCAGGCTATAACACATCATTTAACCCAGGTTTTTAATTAAGGGTTTAATGGATGACCAAGGGATAAAAGGATTACTAAAAGGATGACAAGGAAGTGTCAGAGAAGCGGAATGCTTTTTTTGTCTTTGTTTTGACTGTTGAAAATGTGAGGTGCTTGCCCACTCCAGAACCACTGATTTTGGGAGGGGTGTTGAAAGACCTGAGTTGGACTGAGGTGATGAGAGAGGAGGTCCTATGACTGATGGACAAATTAAAATTGACAAATCATCAGGCTCAGATGGCATACACCCAAGCATTCTGAAAGAACTGAAATGTGAACGTTTGGATCTCCTTCAAAAACATGCAATCTATCACTAAAATATGCCTCTATTCCCGAGGACTGGAAGGTAGCTAATGTAACCCCCATCTTTAAAAAACATTCCAGAGGAGATCTGGAAAATCGCTCGGATGGAGATGCGATTCCAAGCCCCCCCATAGGAGTAAACTGTAAAAAAACGGTTTTAAAGCAAAAATAAAAAGACTTTGAGCCAAACCAAGCGCATAAGAAGTTAAGCAAATGCAAAAGCTGCTAAAATATACGAAGCGGAATTAAAATGTATAACTTTTGCTTTGTTTTGGAAAACTTACTTCTTGTTGATATTGGCTGGGAGAGAACGGAGAGCGCCGGAGAAAAAACTGGTGATCGGAAATAACATACCAACGACTCCCTCCCAGAACCAGGAAGCATCTACAGACCTTTCTTCACTGTTAGCAAATGCACTGTGCCCTCTAATGGAACAGATGACTACTTTCAACACCAAACTGGACAATGTGCAAATACAGTTAAAGCAAATGGACAAGAGAACTACAGCCACTGAGAAAATGTTGAAAAAGATGGAAAAACAGACTGAGATTATTAATAAAAGAGTGGATGAAGTAGAGAAGGAGAGATTCTCGGATAAAACACAACTAATACAGCTCCAGCTGGAAAGATCCATGTATGTTCTACGCTTCCATGGAATACCTGAGGATAAGAATGAGGACTTAAAGGAACTCTTGGCGGTTGCCTTGGCCCCACTAATGGATTACAAACAAGAAGACTTAATTAAGGAAATGGATGTGGCATACAGGACTTATCCAGACATTATAAATAAAAATAAACTCCCAGGGGAAACTTATTTAAAATTCACGAAAAGATCAACCAGGGAACTGGTGCTAAAGTCAACAATGGGGAAATCCTTAGAAATCAAGAATGAAGAGATAAAATTTTTGAAAGACATCCCATTTGAAGTAAGAAAATGGAGGAAACTATACAGGGAATATCGTATAGATGGCTATTTCCGGAAGGGTTGAGTTTTAATTACCAGGATAAAAAATATAAAATTGACTCTGTTCCAAAAGCGGAAAGATTTATGGATCAAATGTTTAATGTAAAAAAGAAGCAGAAGGAAAAGAATTTAAAAATGGATGTGGAGGAAGAAGAAGAAAATGAGGAGTCCTACTCACAGGACTCAACAAGCCAAATCTCCTCGTCATCAGAATCATCTGAATCGGAGAAAGGAGAGGCCGCTCCCAAACTGCAGAAAATGAAGAAATCTAAGAAGAAAAGACTCTAAAACTAAAGCCTGAGTGCTAAGGGCAATAATTGCGCTAAGCTAATAACTATATACTTTTTATAAATCTCTGTATAATCAGTACGAATAGGTTAAAAAGATCTATTTTTAAGCTTTTCAGATCTGATTTGTATTAGTCTTTATCCCTTCCCCATATCCAGTAGGAGATTTAGAATAGAATCATAGTTTTTCCTCCCCCTATCCAGTAGATTATATGCATCTAGCCTTCCCTGACCCATTTCCCATAGTAATAGTGATAGGGCATTAGTATTCCTTTCCCCCATTCCATATATATAGTGTGTGGAAAATGCAGAAATAAAAAAATTCCCCTTCGGGGGGCCAAAAAAAAAAGGAGAGAAGAACCCACAAATCACCATGTGGTGTACTCTGCAACCACAGCTCCTGACTCTGTTCCTGACTCTGCTCCACTCCAGTGACCTTTGGACCAGCTTTGGACTTAGATATCAGACCTGCTTGCTCCTGTATATGACCTTGGATGGCTAGACCTTGCTTTCTGGACCATGCTCTGAATTGGACACTGCCCTCCTGTAACTGGCCTTCTAGACTGAATCTTGACTCTGACTTTGGACTCTAACTTGGCTTGTACCTAGACTCTGACAGTTTGCTTCCACCCCAGATCCCCATGATATGGAAGGGGCTGCTGCTGCACCCCCTTACCTGGCAGCAGGCCACTTGGGTCCGTTGAGGCTCTTTAGCTGCCTGTGCAGCGAGTCGCCACGGTGGCAGAAGGCCTCGATCTTGGCCAAGCGAGCCTGCAGCTGGCACCAGTACTCCCCAGTCTCCTGGCAGATGGCGTGTGCAGCCTCCTGGTTGTGGCTGGCCAGCTGGGACACTGAGGCGAACTTGGAGCTGTACCATTCCTCGGCTGCGGCACAGCATCTCCTCAGCATCCAGGCGCCTGTGGGCCTCCTGGGTGCAGTGCTCGCGCAGCTAGCCATAGCCCGCAGGTCTGACGCAGGTGGTCATGCTCGGCCTCTAGGCATGCTGCTCACCCTGCTCAGCCTCCAGCAGTGCCTGCAGGCCTCTTGCTGGAAGAGCCGGGGCCGCCGCGGCAGGGCGTGCTCCTCGCAGTGCAGGGCCTCCAACTCCAGCAGCAGTGCCCAGCTTTGTGGCCATTCCTCGCAGGCTGGTCCAAGAGGCGCCATTGCTGCTGAGGAAGCTGCTGTGGCAGCCGGCGGCACTCGAGGACAGGGGCAGGGGACGCGGGGCTGGCTGACTGGGGATGCGGCTGCTTTGGCAGCGGAGCAGGGGAGAGCAGTGGGTCCCCGAACCACTAGCGCTCGCCTTGTGCTCCCCTTCTGCGCGCCCCACACCACGCATCTGGGAGCAGCAATGGCAGGTGGGCTTTTGGTGGGGGGGAGGCACAGTTCTGCGCCCCATCCAGGGCCAGCCACCCCATCTAGGGCTGGCTGCCCCATCCAGGGCCTGGTGCTCTAGGTGAATGCCTAGTTCGCCTGGTGGGTAAGCCGGCCCTGGCTCTGGTGATTATGCAGCAGCCAACATTTCACAGCTGACAGCTGATGCAGAGTCACCAGAACCTTCCAGCCCCATTCCAACAGATGAAACCCAGATGGTCGTTACCAGCCCTCCAGTTTCACCCACATCCTTTCAGCACTGGAGACGAAGACTTTATGGAGCTCCAGGAGAGAAGACAAAGTGTGCATCTCCTGGCCCAATGCCAGCTGCTTGCTGATGATGAATAGCTGCAGGGTTACTCCCAAGCAGTTGGCTACAAGTAAGACCTTGCAACAGGTGCCTATAAAAGCCAGTCAAGGGAGCCTGCTCAGTGTGGAAGCAAAAAGTCCGGTAGACTCTGTGACCATACCTCCTGATTCTCCTCCTGACTCTGCTCTGCTCCAGTGACCTTCGGACTAGCTTTGGACTGGGATATTGGACCTGCTTGCTTCTGTATACAGCCTTGGACTGCTAGACCTAACTTTCCGGACCATGCTCTGAATTGGACTCTGCCCTCTGGTAACTGACCTTCTGGACTGAATCTTGACTCTGGCTGATTTCACACAAGGAGCTGTGCCACTGTCACGCCTCCCTTTGCCCCATTTCCATTGGTCAATTTCCCACTTGAAGCCACATGGCCGCATTTTGACCTGCGGCTTCGCCCGATTTTCTCCGTGGTCTCGTGATCCTCAAAAACAGATGCTGTTTACCTAGAATTCCAGAAAGCTTTTGATAAAGTTCCTCATCAAAGGCTCCTAAGTAAACTCAGCAGTCATGGGATAAGAGGACAAGTCCGATGTCAGAACTCTCTTGCCAGCTCAAGCCATTTGTGAAGTCTGATCGCACACTTCCATCTTCACACCTTTTTAAAAATGCAGTTAGAGATGTGCACATAAGCAGATCTTTGCCTCAGGGTTTTGAATCACTGCTTGTGTTTTTCTGCACCCAAATGTTTTGTCAGGATTGGGAGCCCCAGGGGGAGTTTTTTCTTTACTGACAACCCCCCCCCTCAAACCCCTCTCTCCTGTTTCTTGGGGTGGGAAAACCATGTAAGTAGTCCCTAGGTAGGCTCCCATAGTGCCAGGAATCCTGGGGATACTGGCATTCTTAATACAGGGAGACTTGGGGAAAGCTGGAAAAATTAAAAAATCCAAGCAGCCTTGCTTCTGAGCAAACTTGGACTGAATATCTGCCCCCAAAAGTGTGTGCAGGGCTTTCTGAGCATGGACCCTGGCTAAAGTGTCTAAAGTGGCTTCCGCTTCCACTTCCCTCATGCACCGTTCTCCTCCTCCCTAGCCCACCTGCTCAATCACCTGCTTCTCTCTCGACATCCATCCTCCTGCTACCCACTTGCCTACAACACCTGTTCTCCTCCAACAATGGTGGCAGCGGGGGGGGGGGGGAGTTTTTTTGATCTTCACTTGGGACCAGGTTCAGAATTAATATATGATGCACTGTATGCACTATAGTACAAACAATAAAGCATGGATCACCACGTTGGAGAACAATGCAGTGAAACATTGTTGTTTTTTTAACATATATTTACGTAAAATAATTACAAAGCTGCTTACAAAGTTAGAGGCCAATGCAATAAAAACAGCGTAGTACGTACATCGAAGACTGCCTTAAATTCCATAGACATTAATTACTGCCTTATTCCCTTTATAAAGATATCCTTTTGAACAATTTCAGTTTACACGTTCTGCAGAACAATAGGAGCATGGGAGCAACCCATATGTTCACAATTCAGATTGAGCAATACTTTGACTCATTTTAGATCTGCGCAGTTGGAGGCATACAGCATGACATCTGGTTGGGTAGCCCCACTTGGAGCATGTTCACAGTCTACTGGATTGGTAAAATTATGTATGCTCCAGGGTCATCGTGGGTATGCCATACATGGCTTAAAAACAGTTATATGTGCTACTTTTGCTTCTTGTGTAATCAGCAGTTCATTATTTGACACGTGCTCAGAACTTACCAGACAGTTCCCAAGCAGCAGTATGAGAATGGGCAAATAATCTGCAATCCAGTGTTGCACCCTGACACTCAATTAACAAAATCAGCTTTGGGTGTCAGGCAGGCAAAATGGGCAAGGCTAAGATATCTGAGAAACACGTCATAAGACTTTCTTCAACCCCTACACCATGAAGATGGAAACGATAATAGAAAACATCCTTGGATCAGTTAATTTCCCTTCCTGCCTTCCAGGTGGGGCCGGCAGATGGCAGATTGGGGGGGGGGGGGGGCACAGCTGCAGAACACTTTTGTGTGTGTGGGCAAAACATTTGTGACGCAATTTAGAATAATTTGAGTGCTTGATCTAAAAAGCAACTTTGTTTTGTTAAAGGAAACTGCTTACAATCTGTGATCAAATTCTCACCAGCAGGAAAAGGTGAGTGATCGCTCAAACAGAAAGGGGATGCTCAATCCTTCCTTTGTTTCCCCCCCCATCTCAAAATTACCCTCCCAAGCCTCTTGCTCACCTGTAGGTGGACATAGAATCATACAGTTGTAAGGTATATCCAGGGACATCTAGTCCAACCCCCTTCACAATGCAGGAAGTTCACAGAATCAGCATTGTTGTCAGATGGCCACCTAGCCTCTGTTTAAAAACCTCCAAAGAAGGAGAGCCCACCACCTCCCGAGGAAGCCTGTTCCACTGAGCGACTGCTCTGTCAGGATGTTCTTCCTAAAGTTTAGCTGAAAATTCTTTTGATTTAATTTCAATGTGTTAGTTCTGATCTGACTTTCTGGGGCAACAGAAGACAACTCCGCACCATCCTCTATATGACAGCCCTTCAAGTACTTGAAGATCACCTCTCAGTCATCTCCTCTCCAGGCTAAACATACCCAGCTCCTTCAACCTTTCCTCCTAGGACTTGGTCTCCAGACCCCTCACCATCTTCCTTGCCCTCCCCTGGACACATTCCAGTTTGTCTATATCCCTTTTTAAATTGTGGTGCCCAAAACTGAACACAATACTCTAGGCGAGGTCTAACCAGAGCAGAGTAAATTGATACCATCACTTTGCATGATCTGGACACTACACTTCTGTTGATACAGCACAAAACTGCAGTTGCCTTTTTAGCTACCACATCACACTAATGACTCATGTTCAGTGTTTGATCTACTAGGACCCCTAGATCCTTTTCACACATACTACTGTCAAGACAATTCTCCCCCATGCAATTATACATTTGATTTTTCCTACCTAAACAACATTTTACCAACTTGTCAATAAGAATATTCTGTGGAACCTTATCAAAAGTCTTACTGAAATCAAGATCAACTATGTCTACAGCATTCCCCTGATTCAGCAAGGTAGTAATTTTCTCAAAAAAAGAGATAGTGCAATCCCAGTTAGTGGTGAAAAGGCCTTAAGGCATACAATCATTTCTCCAGCATAGCTATACCATGCAATGACCTCATTGTGAAAACAACAGAGACCTTAAACAAGACTGCTTTTCTCATCTGGCATCTTTGGGGGACTTTCTAGTTCTACGAAAATAATTTAGACTGAGCTGTAACATGATTAACATGACCAGCTCTACTCTGAGTGTAGAAGGAAAATGAAGTGTCTTGAGAGTTCTCACTTATGGAAGCAGTATTGGAAAAGATACAACATTTACTGCCAAATAGACACAGATTGTGGTTTGGAGCACAGCTGTGTGGCAAAAATGTGCTGTACATAATATACAAAAGAAGGAAAGAAATAAAGTATTTAAATAGCATATTTTTAGCACTCAAAACTCTTTGTATTTGCAATAGTTCTTATAGAACTGTGATAAATATTGCTGCAAATAATAACATCTGTAGAATGATATATTTATTTAAAACATTTTTAGCCTGATTATCTCACAAAGGACTCAAAGCAGCTCACAATGTTTGCTTAAAATACGTTTGACACAGAATACAAATAATCAATGGTAAGTCATTATTTTTATACTGATATTGGAAACTGAGGCAATATTCACTTTTATCTGAGAAGAGATTTGAACTAACGACCTAGTTTCTCAGAATTCATGCTGTTATGACACAGCTGGATAAAATACAAGCATTATGTGATCAGATCTATTTTGAAGTTAAAAAGCAGCCACACTGACCCCTGAGAGCATCAGATGAAAGGTACTTAGATCTTTTCACCTGGTAGAAATATCTCCACTGGCTGTTATTAGCCCCAGTAAGGAAAAAGACCAGGCCTGGATTGCCCGCTAGGTGAACTAGGCGCTCGTCTAGGGCGTGCCGCCCTCAGGGGCACCAAACTGTGCCCTGCCCCCCACCCCCGCGTGCCAAAGAGCCGCTGCTGCCCTGTGTGCCATGGCCAGACCAAAAGCGCCCCTCGCCCTCGCTTGCTGGCTCTGCGGCCTGGCTTCGGCACACGCCTGGGGGGCAGTGCAAGGCTCTGAAGCGTGAGGGACAGCGCACCTGTAGCAGCCTGGGGGAGAAGGCGGTGCAACCAGTGGGGCTGTGGGGGGATGGCGCTCTCCTGGGTGCCATGGCAGCAGTGGGACCGGCCGCCTCCTCCTCCTTGGCAGCGAGCATGGAGAGGGCAGCGGCAGCACTGCAGGGATGAGGCAGGGAGAGGGCAGGGAAACTATACAGGATGCTTACTATATCTCTGCAAAAAAAGGGAATATCGTATAGATGGCTATTTCCGGAAGGGTGAAGTTTTAATTACCAGGATAAAAAATATAAAATTGACTCTGTTCCAAAAGTGGAAAGATTTATGGATCAAATGTTTAATGTAAAAAAGAAGCAGAAGGAAAATAATTTTCCTGCCTGCCTGCCTGTCGGCCCCTCTTCCCTTCTCCTCCTGCGGGCCAGGCCCAGGGCAGCAGGAGCTCTCTGGGCCCCGGCGGCAGGGCTCCCCGCACTCCCTCCTCTATGCCAGCCAGCGCGAAGAGAACTGGCTCAGCATCCCAGGGGGAGGCCCAGCGCAGAGCTCACCTCACACCCCGCCTGGCTGGAGGAGGTGCCCATGAAGGAAGTCGGCCTGCCTGCAGGGATGGGGGGGCACGGCCGGGCGCTTCTCCGCTTCTTCAGGCTGCTGCGGGGGGAGTAGGGAGCATGCACGGAGGTGACTGGCCGGGCTGGGGGGGCGGCGTGCACTCCTGCTTGCCGGCCCCTCCTCCTCCTGCGGGCCAGGCCCAGGGCAGAAGGCGCTCTCTCCGGGCCCCAGCATGTGGCGTCACTCTCTCTCTCCCCCCCCCCAGGCAGCCAGCTGGGAGGTTTCCAGGCCCCACCGGGAGGTTGGCATCTGAGGGGGGTGCCACGAGGCGGTCTCACCTAGGGTACACAAACCCCTCGGGCCAGCCCTGAAAAAGACAGATATGTCTTTCATCCTTGCTGGGGGTAATTACATCTCAGTGGAGCCAATTTCTACCAGGAAAAAAAGAAGACAAGATTCCCCTTCCCCTTGCACCAGGGCCCTGATCTAAATTGCAGCAATTGGCACTGCATTCAGTTTTTAAGCTTTTTTAAAAATGGGTGATTTGATAATGGATCTCCTACTATGTCTCATCCCGTTGTGCCCTACGACATTACACCAGCTGATTTGGTAGGATGGAGACTACCATCCCCCATAGCATGTTGTAAGTTTAGAATGCAGAAGAACATGCCCTGTTGGACCAGAACAAAGGTTCAATTAGTACGGCATTTTCTTTCTCACAGTGGCCAACCAGATACCTCCTAAAACCTGAAGGCAACAGCCCTCCCCAGTTGTTGTTCCCCAGGAACTGCCATTCATTGTTATAAAGGATGTGGATGTTATATCAAGCCATCATGATCAGAAGAGTTGTCGACAGACGCCTATCATAAATGCATTTGCTGAGTCCCTTGTTAACACCATCAAATTAATTCTGATCACCTCGTCATATGGCAGTAAATTCCATACATTAACTACTGTGTGAAGAAGATCTGTTCCCTCAGCTTCGTTGGGTGACCCTGAGACCTAGTATTAAGGGAAGGAAGGATAGCTGGAGAAGTGAGTCAAATTAATGAGAGATGAAGTTCTAGGACTACTAGACCAGTTGAAATCAGTAAGCCTCTGGGAACAGATGCTATACTTCTGGGGGTTCTTAAGGAACTCAAGTGTGAAATGGTTGAACTGCTATATATAATTGTTGATCTACTATATGCAAGTTGTCACTAAAATTGGCCTCCATACTGGAGGCCTGGAAAGCAGAAAATGTCACCCCAGGTTGTTGTTGTTTTTTAAAGACCCAGCAAATTACAAGTCCATTAGCCTAACATCTATCCCAGGTACATCAGTAGAAACTGTTCTTAAAGATAGGGATAAAGAAGGATAATTAGCAAGGCTTCTGCAAAGGAAAGTCCTGACTTACCAAATTTTTGGAATTAGTCGAGAAGGTTAACAAGAATATGGATAATAGCAGCCCTGACCAGGCAAGCCCAATCTCAGCTGATCTCGGAAGCTAAAACAGGGTTGACTCTGGCAAGTACTTGGATGGGAGATCTCCTTGGAATACCAGCAGATGGGAGGCAGCGGCAGGCTTCATTCAGCCACTTCTCTGAATGTCCTCCAGGCCCCCAGTAGGGGTCAGTCACCAGAGGTTGCCATGACTTCCAGGTGTGCACACACTCACATGTGCATGCACACATGAACATATGAAAAATACAAAAAAATACCCCCACCAAGAACATGGATAATGGTAGCCATTATATACTTGGATGGCCAAAAGATTTTTGACAATGTACCTAGCAGTTTGAAAACAAGAAATTGCAAGTAGATAAATAGGTACCACTTTGGTGGGAAGGTGACAGCGTTCCATGCGCCTTGGTGTCTAGTCATGCCGGCCACATGACCACGGAAACATCTTCGGACAGCGCTGGCTCTTCGGCTTTGAAACGGAGATGAGCACCGCAACCCTAGAGTCGGACTTGACTGGCTTTTGAGCAAGGGAAACCTTTACCTTTACCTCACCAAGGACCCCTGAGTAAGCATAGAAGTCAGAGGATAGGTCCTCCTATGGATTAAAAATTGGTTAAAGTACAGGAAAGAAGAGAATGAAGGGCTGCACCAATTGGAGTAAAGAGATGCAGGTGGTTCAGCTGGAGCATTGCTGCTTTTATATTTCACAGAACTCCCTGAGGAAGCAAATGCAAAAAGTGTAAGTTATTAACATATTAACAGATTGGAATACAATTGTCTCTCCACTGCACCTCCCCCCCCCCCTGTCTCTTTGCTCTTAAAACTACAGGAAGCAAAGAGCAGGAATAAATGGACAGTTCTTACAATGAAGAGAAGTGAGCAGTGGAGCTCCACAAAGAATGGTATTGGGATTGCTACTATTTAATTTGCTCATAAATGAACTGGAATTAGGGGTGAGCACCATAGTGGCCAGATTTACAGGTGATATGAAATTATTCATGATGATGAAAACAAAGGTGGATTTCTGAAGCACTAAAGGAGGATCTCTTCAAATTTGGTGAGTGAGCAACAATTTGGCAAATGAAGTTCAGTGTAAGGTGATGGGCACTGGAACAAAAAATTCTAACTTTAAATATATGCTGATGGGATCTGAATTAGCTAAGACTGTGAGGGAAAGAAATCTTGGCGTTGTAGTGGGTAACTCAATGAGAATGTTTATTCAGTGTGTGGACTCAGTGAAAAAAGGAAGCTCCAGACTGGGAATTATTAGGGGAGGAACAGAGAATAAAATGGCAAATATTGCTGTATCTTTATAGATCTATGGTGTGGCCGCATTTGGAATATCATGCACAGTTCTGGCCACTATATCTCAAAAAGGATATTGCAGATGTGTAGAAAATGCAAAAGAGGGCAATCAAGATAATTAAACAGTTGGAGCTCATTCATATGAGGAAATGCTAGAGAACCTGGACCTTTTTGATTCTTGGGCTGAAAAGGTAACTAAGGAGGGACATGATAGAAGTTTATAAAATTATACATGGGGTGAAGAAAGTGGATAGAGAGAGCTTTTTCTCCCTCTCCCAAAGCTTGGGGACACTCAGTAAAGTTGATAAGCAACAATCTCAGGAAAGACAAAAAGAAATACTGCTTTACTCAGCAAGTAATTACATTGTGAAATGTGCTGCCAGTGGACATAGTCATGGCTATAAGCATAGCTGGCATTAAAAGGGGATTAGACAGATTCATGGAGAATAAATGTATCAGTGGTATTAGCCATGGTGACTAAAGAGAACCTCGATAGTCAGAGACAGCAAACCTCTGAATGCAAGTGATAGGACATAGGAGACAATATTAGGGGAAGAGTGAGGGGGGCCTCTATGCCCAGTTTGTTGGCCTTCCAGGGCAACTGGTTGGCTACTGTGTGAAACAGGATACTGGGCAGAACACTAATCTGATTCAGCAAAGCTATTCTTATATTCTTATGAAGAGGAAGTAAAAGTCAGTCTATCCATTTTCTTTTCAGAGAAAGCATAACACTATAAACTTCTATTAATTACTACATCCCCATCAAGTACTTTCTAAAACACTTTAACCTTTTCTATTGTTTTCTTCCACTAAATAAAGAATCTTGCTTCAATGAAATAAGTCTTTCTCTCTGCCTACATTTTGGGCCCATAGAATCATATTAAACACTTTAACCTTTTCTATTGTTTTCTTCCACTAAATAAAGAATCTTGCTTCAATGAAACAAGTCTTTCTTTCTGCCTACATTTTGGGCCCATAGAATCATATTTTGCTTAACTATTTCATCTAACAGCAAATCCTCTAACAAAATTTTATAGATTTTCTTTGTCAATTTATGATCTGAAAATACAAGAGTTTTTTTCTAATTCAGTTAGTTTGTCATTAAAACCAGTCTTTTTATCTTTATTATAGACTAGAAAAAAGGCCTGTTGTGGACGGCCTCTAGAAAGAGGCTCTGGGTGGGTGCCCCGGCCTTGGACACTCAGTGTCAATTTGCTATAATGACACTGAGTCCACCATTTTCTCCAGAGGAACTGATCAGAACAGTTGTAATTTTGAGTGATCTCCAGCCCTCACCTGGAGATTGGCAATGATGGTTCCCCAAAGGGAATAGTTGGTTTGGAGGGTGAAGTCTATGGCTTTGTACTTGTCCA
>NW_015164718.1:107071-124041 GCF_001447785.1 Gekko japonicus | reverse complement strand
AAGTAATCAATTCCTTTAACCAGGTTAATGCTGTGGCCCTGGAGAGAGTGGGACCAGATTATGGTCTAAATACATTAAAATGACTAAGGCAGTATCATATAAAGAAAATAAGTATAAGATGTTTTATAGATGGTGTATTACACCAGATAAACTTGCTAAGCAGAATGAAAATTGTTCAGATAAATGTTGGAAATGTAAAAATAAGATAGGTACATTTTATCACATGTGGTGGCTTTGCGATGTAACAAAGAGATACTAGAGATGGACTCACGAGATGATGCAAAAGATATTGAGAACTAAAATACCATTTTTGCCGGAAATATTACTATTAAACATATTTCCAAAAGAGTTTGATAAAGATGATAGATATTTGATAGTACATCTATCTACGGCAGCAAGAATATTATATGCAAAATATTGGAAACAAATGGAAGCACCAAAGAAGCAAGAATATGTGAATAAACTGTTGGAGACGGCTGAAAATGACAAACTGTCATCGTTGATGAGAGGGACAACAGACCTAACATTTCAAAAGATGTGGAAAAAACTGTATGACTGGTATAATATAAATGCATAGTTTAAAGTAATGAAGTTTTTGGTATTATTAATCTCTTTTAGTTAAATAGAAACTATGGTAAAAAGATAAGAGTATACAGAAACTTAAGCAAAACTATAGAAAGTGACTTAAGAAAATGTTTAAGTATGGTGATAGAGTTACAAGAAAATATACTGATCTCTTTGAATGTCTTATGTATGTAAGTGGTTGTTTATATGTTGTACGTATGTATGTGCATAATATGAAAAATAATAAAAGTGTACCCATGGGTACTTAAAAAAAAGAAAAAGTCTTTTTTTCTGCTACAGCAAGACTGCTTCCACCAGAGAGGCTATCCTTCTGAAGCAAGAATCCTCACTTAGCAAAAGAGAGCAGTAAGATCCAGTAGTACACTTTTGAAAGTGTGCATAAAATATGTGAAATGTGGCAGCAGGTGTTTCAAAACAAGTGATTCACACAGATCAGATGAACTTATTGGAGAGCTGGGAAGCAGATCCATGCTTATTGACTATCTATTTAGTGGAAAGTCTGATATTTTTGCCATGTAATATATAGGACAGCTTTCTATGAACATGCAGATGTTTGATGTGAAGGGTATACAGATTTCAACCAGCTGTAAAAAAAACAGTCCCAGAAGTTCAGGACTACTATGCTGGCATAGTAGAGCATCTTCCCTGAAATTTTGAAGGGGAACTCAACCACTATTTTCCTAATGTAAAACTAAAATATTCAGTTGAAAGTCCTTTCCTTAAGGTCTAAGCAGCCAAGTACTATACCAAAGTAGAAAACATGCACAGGCTTCCTTGGAAATAAATAAAAATATGGGTTGATTGCTTTTCTGATATTCTTATAATTCAGTTAAAGTACAGAGGATACAGTATTTTGCCAACAAGATGCAAATGTTTTCTTCTGATTGTTACTGGCAACAAAGGTCTTTTGTGCTTCCTTACAGTGTCATATGTTTCAAGAACATTAAATTTCAATTTGTTGACATCTGGTCCTGCACAAATCAAATCAGAGATGTTTGACATTGCCAAGCTGTTCTCAACACACTCCCAACAAAGAGCTGAATTTTAGAATTTTTTTTTTCCTTTTTGTTGCCTGAGGAAGGGGGAAGCCTACAGTCTAGTGCCATGATTCAGGGGGTGAGTACATATTCCACACAGATACTGGAGTTTTCCAGCCTCCTTCCTTGCTGCAACCACTCATGTTAACACCTCCACCCCACACCCTGCTGTCTGCTGGGGTAGAGAACATGGCACGGGGGGCAGGGTTCATGGGGTGGTTGGGAATTGGCAACTTTCTGCTGCACATGCGTTCACAAAGTGCTTTGTGGGATCAGGGAAGATAAGGTATGAGGCAGAGGAAGGAAACATACAGAGGCCAGTATTTGCTAAAAAAAATACGGCCACAACTTTTTGAGTACTGTCAAAGGAGCATTGGCACAACACGGGGATGGATCCAACATCGGGCAACCTGCCTGGTGCCCAATCACCACATCCCGAGCCCGCCTGCTGGGGGTATACAACTGTGGAGTGGCAAGACCCGGGATCCATGTGGGCACTGGCTGCTGCACGGTCTCCTCTCCACCTGGTGGTGGAAGCCGGCCAGCAACCCCCAAATGGGCATGGGGCTGAGTGGATCCATCTCAAGATCCTTTAAAGGCACAGCCTCCTCCCTCAAAGGATCCGTCCCAATGCCCCAAACCACAAACTGCCCAAACTGTGTCAAGAACCATGGAGCCTGTGGGCAGCAGGAGGGTGCAGACCACGCTTCCTCGTACTTTCCCCTCTCCCGATGTGCAACAGACAGTAACTGGAAAGTCAGTGCCACATTTCTGTTGGGCTATGGGCTCTTTGGATCCTACCAACTTTTGAATCCAGCTTCTTAATGCAAATCTGAAAGTGTTCTGCTGAAGTTTTCCAATCTTTGGTTTAATACTATGGTCTATAAAAGTATAGCCCAATGTGTTGCCCTGAAACCTCATGTAGAGTGAAAAAATGATGATGATTGCCCTGTACAACCTGCGTTCTGCCTGTAGCAAAGGTGTGAGGAATATAGAGGAAGAATAACATCTTCTCTGTATATCCAAGTCTTTGAAACATCATAAAGCCTCTTCTGAATCAGAGAGGTTCTATGTCATATGTAGAATTTTGGACTGTACCACTACAGACTAGGGAGACAAGAGTATTGTTGCTTTTTTTGTTAAATGCTCTGCCATGTAAAAAAAAATTCCCCGCATGTGATGAACTAGGACATTAAGAAAGGGGCTATGCTGCCAAAGTAGAACTCATTCTATTGACTCACAATTCTACCATTTCAGTCTTCTACATGTGCAGACCAGGCTGTAGATGGTGAAACATGAAGAGAACCACCAGCAGAGTGAGAGCCCAAGGGGAAGCAAGGCCTCAAATGGGTACTCAAAATTGATAACACCCCCTGAAGAAATAATCCTGAGTAAACTGCTTAAGGCTGCAAGCCTAAGAACACTTTCCTGGGAGTAAACAACAGTGAGTAAAACAGAAGACCACTGAGATGTTTTTGTACCTTAGTAATTTCTGCTGAAACATTTTGGGTAATATTTATTGTTCAATCAGTTATGAATTCCCCAATAAATCATTGGATTAGACAGTACAAATTTCCCCTCCTCAGCACAGCCTCTGTCCCAGAGGCTTTTTGTCCATAGCCCTTGGGGATGTCTGAAGGGGTCTTTCCTTCCTCTTGCACTCACAGACAAGCTGGATTCAAGGTTCAACCCATTCATTTGGCTTCACTGCTCCCCCCCCACACACCCTTACAGGCTAGTCAGAATATTTTTTGCACATACAGACTCCTGGGAACGTTTCGTAAATGCATGGCGATAAATGTACCAATGAACAGTCTCATTTCGGTGCATCAAATTCATATAGTGCGGCTATTGCTGCTGCTACGTCTGTTGTGACTAGTCAGTTAGGCCGGCATGTTAAAAAGTAAAACATCATTGAACCAGCTAAATGTCGGAATTACAGAGAGCTGAGATCTAGGAGGCTAGGAGTCTTGGAATGCTGGCTTTCTAGAAATATACTGACCATACCGCTGTCATGCAAATTCTTAGTGTGACATATTATTTATTTGACACAGCTCTGCCTAATACTAGCACCGTTGGAGCTAGTATTAAGCTGCACAGGCTCCTGCTTTCCCTTAATCAGTCCTGAGAAGGTACAGTCATGTACAATTGCCTGTAAATGTAATTGCTCTGCAAGCTGCTGCAAATGCCCATACAGTTTGGCTGAAATATTTCTTCTCCTTAGTTGAACATTGTTTGTATTTTATTTGGTCTGATTTAATCGCATGTCTCTACCTTGGCTACTCTTTGAGATAACCTTATTTTACTCCAATTAATGCAAACTTCCAAATATTCTATCTAATCAGCCTATTCAAATAAGGATGTTTCACTCAATTCCTTATTTCTCTCTCAGAAAATAAAATCACCTGGCAGCATCTTACTCAAATGTATCCCTTCCTCCCTCCCTCCCTCGTCCACCTTTTTACAAAGTCACCAAGTGGATTATAAGAATTTAAAAAAACCCAACAATTAAAAAAGCATCCACAAACATTCGAGAAACAGCAAAAGCAATATTTCCTTCATATAAATGCTGTCCTAAAAAAACACCCCATATTTATACATTTTATGGAATGATACTAATGTGAGATCTTTCCTGATCTTGTCAGGTAGCTTATTCCACCAGGTAGGGGCCACCACTAAGAATGCTCACATTGCACAAAAAGGAATGCACTTTCCACCTTACATTACAAGCAGGGCTGTCTAGGTCCCTCACTGAAGGACGCCCTCTGAGCCCCTCTCAGCCTACCTAGATTTACCCCCAATCATCATATGAAAACAAAACACATGACTCCCATGGCTTCCTTGGCCTCCAGGAAGACCAACCCCTCATTTTGTACCGCTAGTGCTCCTTCAGTCTCATAGAATGACATATTCTCTACTTGATGCAGTTCTGCTTAATACTAGCGATGCTGGAGTGGAGTGATTTGACAGCTGCAAAGATTTTGTCATGTAATTATCCCTGAGAATGTACAGCCGTGTACAATTGCCTGTATTTGTATTTAAGTCAATTGGGTTCCTATCATGGTGAACCTACATTCATAGATATTTTTAAAATCATAACTATGTGATGCCACCAGATCATTATCTTGGTGTTTTAGCCAGTACTCACCCTCCCTCCACATACAGTATAGTACCAATAATATTAACAGCTTAATATTGTGTTACATTTATTTTGCAAGAACATGGCAGCATAATAGGACTCATTATAAGTTAGCTTCATTATGCTCTTTTGCAGTTCAGATGAGACTTCTCCGCTGAATTATTCAAAGGTATATCACCCAATAATATTATATACAAAATTATACTCACTCTCTCACATTTAGCTGCTGGGAAAAATCTGGTCACATTAAAAAAATAAAATTGAATTAATTAGTTTCAGCTACCAATATTTATCTTGCAAAGACATCAAATCAACAGACACACAAGCAAGACTCCATGCACGTTTTGAGGCAACCACAAATGTCTTGTGTTAATCTTATTAGAATCCTGTTATGAAATTGACATGGCCAGTCAAGACTTAAATACAGAAGTGAGAATTGATCCATTGGGGTATACATCCCGAATCTCATGTGAGTGTCACAAAGTATTGCTTTCTGACCAGCACTGTCTCAACTCCCCTTAAGTTCAAATGAATTTGACATTTGATCCAGTGTGTCAGTAAAGAGGAAATGGATGGAGAATCTCTGCGTTCATGTTTTCTAGTGCAACATGTCTTAATTTCCATGTTAGATCATGACCTTAACATGGGTTGTTTCCAATAATTCAGAAGTGAAGTTCTACTCACAGAATAGAACCTTATGTCCTCCCACTTTATCCCACTGTGCCCCCTGAAACACTACCCCAGGGTTCAGGAGCCCCCCAGGAACAGTTCTGGGTGGAATATGGAGGTCTGCAGTGAGTGAGAATAAGCAAACAATTGAGCCCCCCACTAGTGGCAGTGCCCTTTTCCTGATGGAAAGCAAGCATTGGATGCTACCCAATATGATTAATTTCTTCCATAATAAAAAGAACAAATTATAAGAACAAATATTTTCAGTGGTTTAACTGGAGAAGAATGGACTTCCTCTGCTGATACAACATTACACAAATCATAATTACTTATTTGTTCAGGCATTTGCTTAAAGCTTTATGTAGGGTTTGCTTGCTTAGCTGAGACGAATTAACTGAGGATGGAGGCACACGGTGACATTGTCCTGGTGGCTATCAGAGGTCCCATAATTTGAAATTTCTAAGATTTTAGCTATCATCTGAGATTAAAATGTTGTAAATCAGTGATCTGCATTGCAATAAAAATTGGAGTTTTTAATGTGCACCACTATTCATTTATCTAGCCTTTGCAAAGTCTATAAAAGCTCTACAAGTTTCATCTAGTCCCCCCCCCCAAACAAAGCACTTCTTATTATGGAAAGATTTGTGTGCAAGAGAGAAATTCTAAGATCGATAATAAAAGGCAACGTCATTACAGAGCAGTGCTTCAATAGACTGAGCCACCCCCAGACCTCATGTAATGCAGAGCTGTGGGAGGAGGAGGTTACAGATAGGTTAAGGTGAAGATAAAAGACTTCCTAACTTTGAATTCATGGCAATAACACATCTGAAACACCACTCTAACTTTTAGGTTGCTGTTTTGAAATTATTGAGATAATTCACAAGGCTGAGTTTGAGGATCAGAAAAACATGTGATCCCTGAAGCAGTTAGTTCTTTATGGATTAGACATGTGCAATTATCCCATGGGCACCCTTCCCATGTGGAATGGGCTGCTAAGGCATGGAGGGGGAGGGATTTAGCAGCAAGAAATTGCTGTGCGCCCTGGGGGTGTGGGAGAAAATGTAACAGGGTCTGGATTATGCCCCATGTATTTTATTCAGATGAACGTGGAAAGGCTGTGCTATTTAAGAGGAACTGACAGTGAAATATAGGGATGTAAAAAGTAGGGATGTGCTATTTAAGAGGAACTGACAGTGAAATATAGGGATGTAAAAAGTAGCCTCAGACTGTTGTATGACTGCCAGACTCCCCTCCATTGAGCAAACCTGAAGCCTTCTACCAACTTAAGTGGCTCTTCTGTTGGAGGGGGGGAAATGCTTAAGTTGGAGGACAGTGCCTTAGGCTGGAGGAAGGCTCCCTGGAAGATGGTTGGATTCATGCCAATGTGACATCACAATATAGACTTTGTGATTCCTGATTGGAAGGAATCATGCTGTGAAGAAGATGTGCTAAAAATGGCAACAACGCAATATTCAAGCACGAAAGGGCCAAAAAGGACTACAAAAGTATAGTTTTGAAGGGCTTTCCTCATTACTTGAAAGCCACATTTTCACATTAAGGAGCACCGCCTCCATTGTCTGGCACCAGGGAAGCACCAGTTCATGCTATTGTTCCCCTAATAAAACCCATTTCATCCACAATTTGGACTGGTTATTGACTCAACCAAGGGTCTAAAGGGACTGTCTCCATAAACATAGATAGCAGGTCTTTGCTTTTACCCCAGCCTCTTGCTAGCTCTGTATTTGTTGCTACTTTCCCCCAGTTAAACCAAAGGCCAGATTTTATTTAATAAAGCTGTTGTGGGGTAACATCTCATGAAAACTCTGTAGGCCACTCATGAAGGTTGCTAAACCCTTCTCAAACAAGTGCACTGTTGTTTGGAGTCAAAATTAGGAATGTCATGAAGAATGGTACTGAAGTGCATATTCATGTATTTCTTTTTATTGTTGCTCAACCTGTGATAGATATACATCAGGGGTGGCCAAACTTGCTTAACGTAACAGCCACATAGAAAACACGTCAGATGTTTGAGAGCCGTAAGACATGAACAAATATTACACACACGTTTTTATTGGAAAATATGCAAATTTTATTAACATTAAATCAGACTGTGTGAAAGAGCCACATGCGGCTCCCGAGCTACAGTTTGGCCACCCCTGATATACGTCTTCTCAATATTTCCTTCTATCTCCATTCATTACCCCACAGTTACTCTTGCTTGTTCAGCCCATGTGCTTAGTCACTCCAGAGGTGGGCAACCAAAAGCATCTCTGCCAGCTGACCTTGTGCCTGTTGGAATGGATGAAATCCAATACGGCCCAAGTATGGATCTGCAAGCTCACTATCATCAGGGCTGCTATAGTTTCTGCCCAAAGACCAAAGTGTTTATTGATATACAGTGGTGTTTTCCAGACTGCTTCAATGTTCCATTTTGATTTCCCTGTGTTACTGTTTCTACTGGCCCCATTTTCACACAGATTCATTAACAATCCTGTGCTGTCCCGATTTTTCTTTGTCGTCCCCCCCCATTCTATCTCAAACCAGTTTCTCCTATACCTCCCCCCCCCCAGAAGTGGCATGGTCCCACATGATGCTTGTTTTTCAGAATTCTGTAAGGTCTGTGCAGCTTTGTGGAGCGCTGCCCATCCCATCCTGCCCAAAAAGGGTGGGATGGGCAGCAAATCTTTCTTTTTAAAATGGGCGTGCTACTGTTTCCCCACTCCCTCTTTGCAATGTAATTAATGGTCTAGAAGGGAAGCCAGTTTCTTTTTTCCCTTCTGTTCTTTCTCTGTTTTTATATCTGCATAGCCCCCATGTATGCTGTGGGCAGCCAAACCACCCAGCAGTTCTCTCTTCATTTCCGTATAGTAAAGAAAATGCAAATCACGGTGTGCAGCACATTCACAACTCTCTCTCTCTCTCTCTCTCTCTCTTTTAAATTCCAAAGTGAAATTAGCAACATTTTTATGTGGCTCTGTTAGTGGGAGGGACATACACATCTTGAATGGGTGTTTGTGAAGAGGTGGGCTAAGCAAGTGCATTTCCTTACCGATCTTGCTTTCTAGGAGAATTGTCCCCCCCCGGTGAATTAAGACTCCCCCAACAAACAAAATGACATTTACTCAGCACAACTGTCCAGGAGCCATCAAAGAGCATCTCTGTCTATGCTCACCCAAGAAACTTTTGTCATCTCAGTTTGCTGATGGTGGATCAGTTTCTAAAGCTTTAATTATTCAAAAGGTAGAACAATGTGGGGAGATGAAAAGCCCTGGAACTCTAAGAGAGGAGGATCCTTCTGGAAAAGGGAAAAGAGGAAAGGGAAAGGTCAGTGAGGTAGCCACCAGCCCAAGGTAGGGCTGCCAGCCAGTGCTCCCTCTAAGCTGTGGAGTCTTGTGAGCAAAAATTCTACTTTGTGAGCTACTGGCATTAAAGTTGTGAGTGAGTGATTTGGCTGCTGCATAAATTAATTTGCTCTGGAGCCATCCTTCCTGAGCTCAGGCAACAATCTGTGAGCCGGAGGCTAAAAAAACTGTGAGCTAGGTCACACTAACTCAGGTTAGAGGGAACACTGCTGCCAGGTGGTGGCTGGAGGTCTCCCACTATTACAACTGATCTCCAGGCCATAGGTATCAGTTCATCTAGAGAAAATGGCTGCTTTGGAAGGAAGATTCTATGGTATAATGCTTCACTGAAGTCCCTCCCCCACAAACCCCACTCTCCTCAGGCTCTACCCCCCCCCCCCAAACCCCCAGGAATTTCCCAACCCAGAGTTGGCAAGCCTATCTTGAAGGATGTGCTTTAGGGTGGGTGAGCTGAAACTGCAGCCCCAGTCTCCACTGGCCAAAAGATATGTACAGTCCCCCCCCCATCTACTTCCTACAAATAAGATTGGTATACTAATAGGGTTGCCAAATGTACTCACCTGTGCTGGCGGGGGACTTTGTGTTGCTTCCCGGTGCGCTCTATGTTTTCCCCTCAAATGGCTGTGCCCCGCCCCAGTGTGATGACATCACAGGGAAGAGTTGTGCATGCAGGGGTGGGGTTTCCCCCGGGCCCCGATTTCACGGGGGCGGAAATCGGGGCTCCAAAGCGGGGGGAATTCCACCCCCCGGGGGGATTTGGCAGCCCTATATACTAATCATGAATGGAGCATAAATACAGCAAAATTCTTTATTGATGATGGAACAGGGACAGTGTAAAGGTGCTATGAAAATATCAACAATAATCTTCCAAAGCAATATTCCCTCAGCCCTGCAGTCAGCCATATAATCACAGCTATGCAGTATTCTTTACCTACTGACTGTAATTCCAAACGAGGAGGAAAGGCAGCACAGCCAGTCAAAACAACCAGTCTTATGTGGAAAATCAGCTAAACAATCAAATTCACTGGTGGGCTTTGGGGGTGGTAACTGCATAAGCAAATGGGAGTGTTCAGGCCTGGCATCAAAACAGGACTTAGTCAGTTGCCAACCAATGAGAGCTGCTGGGGGCCCACTCCCAGTTGCAGGTTCTGCAAATGAGGGAAGAAGTCTTCCTCCCACCTCCCACCCGGGCTTTGCAATGAGGAAAGGAGCGTCCCTCCCCTACCTCCCCCCCACGTTCCCTTTACAGTTTGTTTGGTGTACAAAGCAGTTGCTCCTGTGGGCTGTGAAGCACATGGCCCAGTTCTTTTTGTGCCTTAGCCCTCCCATTCATGCAAACAGTCAAGTCCCCTTCTCGGCAGCACATAAAGTAGGAGGTTTTGGCTTTATTTTTGCCAGGGAAGAGTGTTCAAAGATGGTTGGAAAGAGGGGGGTGGGTGGGCTGCAGCAGCAGCCTCTGCATCCTGCCTTTCACAAGATCAGTTGTAATTCTAGGAGATCTCCAGGCCCTACCTGGAGGCTGGCAACCCTATTGTGTTCCAGCTTGAGTGCCTGTAGCTATCCTTGAGTCCTTCTATAGTAAGTTACATGAAGCCAAACTGAAGCAGGGCTTTGGGCTTTTTGGGGGGATGGGGTGAGTTCAATGGAAGATGGTGTGAATCAAAGGGGCCATTCATCCAAGAAAATACTCTTCTGTGAGCAAAGCCTATTTCATGCTCAGAGGAAGAAACACTGGGGGGGGAATTCCCATCTGACACACTACAACTCAGGGAAGTAGAAGTAAGGACAAATAATCGGGGGGGGGGATTTTCATGCATTTACAAGACTCTGCTCGTACATGTAAAGAATGGAAGGGGATATCTGGTTTTAAAAAATGGATTGCTTAACCTTCTTTACAGAATTAAAGCTTTTTGTTCTAGAGTCAATGGTTTTGTAAACTGCAATTCAAATGTTTGTACCTGTAAAAGCCATTAGAATCAAGTAGATGTTTCAAAAAAGTGTTGTGAGAAGGATTGCAAGCTGGAAATATAGATTTTCTTTTACGTTGTTTGTCAGATAATAAATTGCTTTTCAAGGCATTTTGTAATCTCTAAAGCCTGTCCAATAATACAGAAATGCCTGATAAAATGAGTAGTAGAGAGATCCCCGTCCAATTCTCATGCCTATGCTCATCCAAGAAACTTTTGTCATCTCAATTTGTTGGTGGTGGATCAGTTTCTAAACATCTGTCTAACTATGATATTGTGTATCCAAACATGGAGAAAGATTGATAAGCAGTGGCAGTAGAGGAGAAAGGGACTGTACCAAAGGGAAAAGGAGACCCAGGTATATATTTTTTTGCCCAGGGCCCACAAAAACCTGTAACTGGCCCCGGGGCTGTTAATTGCCCTAATGCTCCAGTGCAAGAACAACACACCACACACACAAAATATTAAACCGTCTTTAAAACTAAAGTATGCCACACACACATGGGGAAGTTCCATATGAAAACAGGACATGTGGAACAACCGGTGCTATTGACAGAGGCACCCCAGAGGCAGGGAAAATACAGAGCAGGGCTGCAGTCTGAAAGACGCCAGTGTGCTAGAGCTAAGCAAGTGCCAAGTGAGTGTAATGTCAATGTAGGCCACAAATGAGCAGCTGGAGAGTCACTTCTGTGTACCAGTTCTCTCAAATGCAACGATGTTGTTATATTAAGGCCCCCAACACATCAGCTGCTTGTCACTGAACAACACTTGCCTACCTCTTTTCTGTACTCTTGTCACTTTTTTGTGTTTAAGCACAATTAAATTTGCATTGTGCTATCTCAGTGGAGTTAAACTCATGCACAGGACCTT
Organism: Gekko japonicus; assembly: GCF_001447785.1. NCBI lineage: Eukaryota > Metazoa > Chordata > Lepidosauria > Squamata > Gekkonidae > Gekko > Gekko japonicus. Next base: position 112,412 of record NW_015164718.1, on the reverse strand, counting down.
GATTCAGTTCAGACAATTAATTCCCTTGTTGTTGTTTTTATTTAAACCTTTAAAAATTATGGTTTCATGTTATGCGTGTGTTGATTTTGAACCATGGCTCTCACCTACTGCATATCATGGGTATCATTGGTACGAGATCAGTGTTGCTATAGGTCCCCCCCATAAGTGCATATAGTGGTCCGCTGCAGCAATGGCAGGGTATCTTTGAGTTCTTTTTCATCCTTAAATTCCAAGGGGATTGATACCCAGGAGTCCAGGTGGGGTTAGAAAAATCTATTTGAAGCCATCTCTCTCTTTTGTACTTAGCCCCTCGTGACTACTGTGAGTAAGAGGACCTTTTCGGAGGTCAAGTCTGCTGATTCAGAGGGTCTTAGGCTTGAAAGCGCATGGAAATCTCCGAAAAAGCTTCAGCCTGCCACATCAGCCGCATGATGAGAATAAAATGGAGAGATTAAAAGGTGTATTTCAATTAAACAAAGCCCTAAATTGATTTTAATATTTAATAAGGCATACAAAAGAGGAAATTATGTAGCAATACCACCCACTGGAGTCTTCATTTTCTTTATCTAAAATGAGCTATGAGCTCAATTCTGTTTCCATGTACTATCAAGGATGTTTCCTTTCCTACTTTAACAATTCAGTTTTCCCATCATTAGTACTCTAATATACATACATACACATATAATTTGAGGTAATTTTAAATGTCATACATGACCATTCACTCTTAATTCCTTCTATTAATGGTGTGATGCCAAATGAAACATTATAGGGCAGGTTATACATTGGCAGCTATTTCTATAGTTGCAATAGTGGAGCAGCTGATTATATACTTGCTATAGTGCAGCATAATATATGATACACATTTGCATGAGCTCAAACCCTCCCTTTGATGAAGAAACGAGGCCTATATATGCATGCACATATCAGACTTTATGTTATGAGCAGTTATGTAGGTAAGGCACATATCTGTTCTCTCCCCGTTGGTAAGTGATGAACCTCAGAGGTTCGTAATATGATATCCTTTGCCAAGAAAAACACCTTCCAAATCATATGTTGAATATCTTGGGGGGGGGGGTTGTAACATTACTGAGAACTGAGTTAGTTGGGCTGGGAGAAAAAACCCAAGTGGTTTTTTGCCTTTCCTAAACATTACTGGGGAGCATTGCCTGAGGTTGCTTTGTGAGAAGAGTTCAAGGGTGAGTGGGTGTTTGTAGCCTGCTGGAGAGTGGTGTTTTGGTCTGCGTCTGTTTCAGTCTTTTGTCTGGTCTATTGCTCATTGAGCAAGGTCTGTTTGCCTGGGCCTGATTGTAGGCCCCACTCTCTGCTGTTGCTCCTGGGAGGGGATGCTGTGGGTCTCAGTACTGTAAGGCTCCTTCTGTGGAGAGGCAGAATTGAACCAGCTGGGCTGGGAGAAAGAACTCAGGAGACAGCTGCTGGGAAGGTTGGTGGGTTTTTTTGGCCTTTCCTAAACTGCTAAAATACTGGGGAGCATTAACTGGCATTGCTTTGTGAGAGGACAGTATTTGAGGATGAGTGGTAGCCTGCTGTAGAGTGATGTTTTTATCTGAGTCGGTTTGGGTCTTTTGACTGGTCTGTTGTTCATTGAGCAAGATCTGTTTGCCTGGGGCTGATTGCAGGTCCCACCCTTTGTAGTTGCTCCTGGGAGGCAGGCACTATGGGTCTCTGAACTGTAAGGCTCCTCCTAGGCAGAAGTGTGAGTCTTTGTGGCTCTTAGCCTGAGGATCGGGCCTGAGGACCCTGCATCCCTCTAGATACCTTTAAACTACTAACCAATTAATGAAGATAGAAAGCCAGCTGGGGAGCAGGGGTTGTAGAGCATGCCACATGTATGATTATCTACCCACTGGGTTGAAATCATGGGATAGTGCTGCTTGCTGCATGAAGTTCATGGCTCTTAGGGAGCAGGTTCATTCCTTTGAGGCTAGGGTTGCCAACCTGGAGAATCTGAGGCAGCAAGAGGTTTGGGGAAGAGACCCTCAGGGATCTACGTGAACAGTCCCATTTCTGTGCTGACAGCTCTTCGGCTGTTGTGGAGAGTTGGAGTCTCAAGGTCAGAGAGTGTCAGTCTGAGGAGAAGGGATATGGATCCCTTAGAAGGGACCCCTTCCTTAGACTACAGAACATTATCCTCTCATATGAAGGATACCCTGGGGGGCTGGGGGGAGGGGGGCTTTTGGTAGTGGGTGTGTGGATCCCTTAGAAGGGACCCCTTCCTTACACTAAAAACCGTTATCCTCTCATATGAACGATACCCTGGGGGGCTTGGGGGGGAGGTGGGCTTTTGGTAGTGGGTGATTTGATCATTAGGAATATGAAGAGTGGGGTTAGTGACAGGTGTTTTGACTGCATGGTGACTTGCCTGCCTGGTGCAAAGGTTGCGGACATCACACGCTGTCTAGATAGGCTGATAGTGCTGGGGAAGAATCAGCAGTAATGGTGCACATTGGCATCGATGCCATTGGGGAATGTAGTTGTGTGGTCTTCGAGAAAAAATTACTTTATTTGGCAGAAAGTTAAAGGCCAGGACCTCAAAGGTAGCATTTTCAAAAGTGCTGCCAGTTCCACTCGCAGGGCCAGCTAGACAGGCATAGATCAGGAGTCCCAATGTGTGGATGAGAAAGTGGTGCCAAGAGGAAGGGTTTACATTTGTTAGCCACTGAGGAACTTTATGGGGCAAGCTGAATCTGTACAAAAGAGACACGCTTTACTTGAACCAAAAGGGAACCAGGCGGCTGGTGACGAATATCAAAAAGCCGACAGGAGCTGGGAAGCCTTTGGTTTGGAACAAATCTGTCCAAAGGGATGATTGTGTAAACACTCATAGTAATATTGATAGGAGTGCAATAGAACTTGAGAGTGAGGGCACAGTGGTGACTGAGGACCATGTGTGATGGGGCCGGGGGCCAGGGGAGGTGAGGGTTACTAGAGAGGGAAACACATTATTGGTACCTATATGCCAGTGCTAGAAGTCTCTGAGTCAAGATGGGGTGCCTGCTATTCAGTGACAATTTAGATATAGTAAGTATCTCAGAAACATGGTGGAATGGAGAAAATCTATTGGATACAGTCATTACTGGGTATAAGCTCTATAGGCAGGACAGGGAGGGAGGGATTGGTGGGGGTGTTGCAGTGTACATCAAAGAGGGCATAGAATCAAATAAGTTAGAAAACATCAGGGAAATTAACTTCCCAATAGAAGTGATATGGGTGGAAATACTGGGCCCTAAAGGTTACTTAAAAGTGGGGGTGTACTATCACCCAGCTTATCAAACCCTTTAAGCTGATCTTGAAATGGAGTAGGAAATAAGGGAGGTGACTAAAGCAGATAATGTTATTACACTGGGAGACTTAACTACGCTCACATTGACTGGATAAACATGTGCTTGAGTCATGCTGTAGAAAAGAGATTCCTAGACACCATAAATGACAGTGCACTGGAATAGCTGGTCTTGGACTTGGTTCTGAGTGGATCTCAAGTCCTGGTGAGAGACGTAGAGGTCGTTACACCAATTAGGAACAGAGACCATGATGCTATTAAGTTCAGCATTCAGGTCAATGGAAAGTTACCCCTAAAGTTCAAAACTGTTACATTCGATTGCAAAAGAGAGAACTTTACAAAAATGAGGAGAATAGTTAAAAGGAAGTTGAAGGGGAAACACAAGAGAGTCAAATCCCTAGAGGATGCTTGGAAGTGATTTACAACCATACTAATTGAAGCCAAAATAGAATGAATTCCACAGGTTAGGAAAGACACTGCCAAGTCTAAAAGAAGGTCTGTGTGGTTAACAACGCAAGTCAAGTAAATTCTAAAAAGTAAAGAGGCTTATTTTAAAAAGTGGAAGGTCTGCCTGAATAAATTGAAATGTAAGTGGAAGGTCTGCCTAAATAAAAACCCGGAGGGGATTTTTTATTGCATTTTTAATAGACTACAAACTACAACGAAAAATTGGGAAAGGGTAACTATAGGGAGAAAGGAAAGAAAACCACTACTAACTAAAACCCCAAGTATAGGAGATCATAACAACAGCTTATATAAATGTTAATCTTAAATTGCTAGTATTACTTTGAACATAGTATTACTTTGAACATAGTCGGTTATGCTAATTTTTTATCTTTTTATCCATTGATTTAACTGTTTAAGAGAACCCCCTGAGCATCCCATAATAACTAAAGTTTTAAGGCACAATTCAGAGTCCTTCAGCCTTCATTTTGTCTTATCTTTTCTAATCCACAATTTATATGTATGCTTTTGCACATGCCCAGGGGAGCCAGTGGCAGGGCTCTCCAGGCCTCCCCTGAGCTGCAGCGCTTTGGCGTGGGCCCGGGGCAGCCGCTGGCGGGGCTCTCCAGCCTCCCTCGAGCCACAGCGATTTTGCGCGGGCCCAGGGGAGCCGACGGCGGGGCTCTCTGGGCCTCCCCTGAGTCACAGCGCTTTCGGCGTGGGGAGCTGGGGGCAGGGCTTGCTGCCGCTGCCATTTGCCCAGGCTCCTGGGCTGCCAGAGTGGCACTCCGGCCCCAAATAACCCCTGCATAAAGGAAGTAAGCCTAAAATGAATCACGAATTAAAATATCCCAAGTTTACAGTATATTGCTTCCTACAAAAATGGCAGCATATACAAATTTTGCCACTGAATCAGTTATATTGTCATCAGTGTTGTTAAGTAGAAACAACAGTTTATATGCATCAGGAAAATCCATAAGACTGGATAAGACTGAAGATAAAACACTTTGTCTGATATTATTATAATAATAGGGACATTCTAACAACACACGGGACACTGTTTCAATCGTTCCATTTAAACAGGGGCAATGTCTGAAATCTTACGGTTAAAATCGCTGACGGTAAAACATTAAGCCTGGCAAGAGAAAAAAATTCTGCAAATTTTTGGGGTTTGTAATTGGTAGAAATAACTAGGGAGAAGTCCTACAGTGGGGAGCAGGGGTCATTTCCTGCGGGAGCGCACAGGAGCGGAGCTCTGGCAGTAAGGAGCCTAGGGGGCGAGCACATGCAACAAGCCCCACCCCCTGCTCTCAGCAGCCCTCAGTTCGGCCACGAGGAGCAAGAAGCAGCCAGGTAAGTTGCAGAGCCCCCGGCCCCCCGGCCCAAAACAGTCCAAAACCTTTAAGACCAGGTTTTATTCAGGTACAAGCTCTCCCTCCTCTGCGAGGACAGATCTGCACGTCCCGTCCCGTCCCCTTCAGTAGCTAGCAATCCAAAACAGTCCAGTGGAGCCAGAGCGGTGGGGTGTTGCCTTCTGACACACTTTCTGTGATGTCAGGGGGTGTGGCATATGCAAATAAGTTATGCTAATGAGCTCCC
>NW_015164718.1:99946-106743 GCF_001447785.1 Gekko japonicus | reverse complement strand
CCCTCTCCCTCACCTCCTGCAAGGGAGAGGGGCAGCCATACACTTTCCACGATCTCCAAGCAGCAATTTTGCCACTTGGAGATCAGGGAAAGTGTGTAGCCACCCCCCACATACACATGAGAAAAACAGGGTTCCCTTTAAATGCTGTTTTTCTAGTGGGGTGGCTGCAAGATTTAAAGGGCCCTCCAGCTGGTTTGTATTGTCTGATCATGGACTCTTTTTCACAGTAGTTGTAGTCCGTTCTGGATTGTAGTATCTAGTAAAAGTTCTAGGGATTGCTGCTCTACTTCATGGCCTTTAATTTGTGGGGTTCTGCAGGGTTCCCTTCTATTTAACACCTTCAAGAGACTGCTGTGGGTCAAAGATTCTGACTGTCATCTGTATGCTGATGATACCTAATTGCACCCTTTTTTCTTAAGATTCTGTGTGAAAAGTGAACCTACAATTACTAGAAGTCAGTGAAGGACTGGATGAGGCTTAGCTACCTGTAGTAGACAGAAGTGCTCATGATCAATACATGAGCCAGTCAGGGGTTAAATATACAGCCTGTCTGACTTTGCAGTTACCCTCATCCTGGATCAACCTTTGCTCCAAATTGTAGGGAGGGACACGAACTGGCTGATGAACTAACGTTTGCCATGAATTTTGGCCTGTTGTTGTTCCTGAACCTAAGTTTGTGAACTGAAGAACCGGGACAAACTAACATGAATTTTGAGTGCAATTTGTGGTTGTCTCTGAAGGTTCATGAAGAAACAGCTGAGTGGCTGGGAGCTCCCCACTCCTCAGCTGTTTGGTTTAAATGGCTTGGCTTGGATCCCTCCCTCCTTTCTGCTGGTGGCAGCTCCCCACTGCCAGATGAAAGAAGGGAGGGAAGATCTCCAGCAGAATGGAGGGGGGCTTCCCTCTTCCCTTTCTGCTGGTGGTGGCTCCCCATGGCCAGCAGAATGGGAGGAAGATCTTCCTTCCTGGGAGATCTTCCCAGGAGGTTCCTCCACCTTTCTGATTTAAAGAGACTGCAGAAGAAAGCCTGAAACAGCTGAGCAGCAGGGAGCAAGCTGCTCCCCAGCTGCTCAGCTGTTTTTCCAGCTTTCTACAAACCCTGTATAAAGGGACTGCGGTCCTTTTTGATGGGGTTCGCAGGGCCACAAATTGATTCAGTTAGTTAACAAGCTTCCCAGATCAGTTGGTTTCTGTGGGCTGCCATAGACCCTGAACCAAACTGAACTGCCTTTTCCCAATCCGTGCCTGTCCCTACCAAACAGACAGTTGGCAGCTGTTGGCAAGAGTGTTTTTGTCTGGTGTGACAGCAATCTCCATTTTCTTCAAGAAAGCAGATTTGGCCACTGTCATCCATACTTTGGTAGTATGCAGTTTAAAATATTGCAATACGTTCTTCTACGAGGAGCTGCCTTGTTTGAAACATCAGCTGCTGCAAACATTGGCAACTAACACACTAATTAGAGCCAGGGTCATATTGTAGTAAGGTTGCCAATCTCCAGGTGGTTGAAAGGAAACAAACAACCGTGATGTATTGTGCCCAAAAAAAGTTCTTCACAGACTTGTAAATTCTTTTCACAATATTTAGTTTACTGGAAGCAATTCAAACGCCATCAACACCAACGAACCATGCATATTACATCTCGTTTCGTGTATAACTTTATCAAAGTGGGTAACATTGAAATACCTGTATCATATTAATTCATTTGGCAAACACTCTAGTCATATCTCATAGTCACATTCATCAAATCCATTAGCGTGATGTGACTATGGTTCGTTGGTGCTGATGGCGTTTGAATTGCTTCCAGTAAACTGAATATTGGAAAAAGAATTTACAAGTCTGTGAAGAACTTTTTTTGGCACAATACATCATGGTTGTTTGCTTCCTTTCAACTTCCATCCCGTGATCTCTCTCTTTGGTTTGCAATCTCCAGATGGTACCTGGAGATCTCCTGCCATTACAGTTGATCTCCAGACAGCCAAGATCAGTCCCCCTGGAGAAGATAGCTGCTTTTGGGGGTGGACTATGGAATTGCACCCTACAGAGTTCTCTCCCCTTCCCAAACCCCACTCTCCCCAGATTCCCCCCCCCCAAATTTCCAGTTATTTCCTAACCCAGAGCTGGCAACCCTATATTGTACTAATACTATACCATCTCTTCTGGCTTTCTACCTGTTTCCAACACCAACTCAATGTGCTGATCTTAAAAAGCCTTAAATAATTTGATATCTAGATAGCTTAAAAATAACCTCTGCCCAAATGAACCTATCTGCCTGCTTCTTTTTAGGCCATACCCTGTCTTTCCTCCCTGTATGTACTGTAAGTAAATAGTCAAAATAGGGCCTTCTTGGTGGTAGCTTTATGAATCTGAAACTCTGCCCAAAATTGATTTCCCAACTGGTTTCCACTTCAGATGCTAGAGTAGGGACTTTTTAATTTTTCCTTTTGCTATTTCTTTCTGCCATTCTGTGATATACGGTAACGTAGTGATTCTTTTACTGTATTACTTTGCAATTTATAGTGATTGACTGTTAGCTGCCTTGAAGAGCGAAAGACAGTATCAAAAATTTCAACAAATAAAAGTATTATATGCTGGTGGTGTTTAAATTGTTTTTACAAGCAACTTGCAACTAATATTTCCCTCCTAGTTAACTGAACATGAAACAGGTTTGCATTTATAACAAAATAATCTAAATTGAGGAAAATCCTTATAAAATAATAATAAACATAATAAATGAACCTAACAAATGTCTGTTCCATGATGATTCATGCCTTGTTAAACTACCAGTGAAATTATCTGGAACAGGACTTCATGACTAATTTTGTTTCTTGAACAGTAAAAGATGCAGGGTGCCCTCTAGTGACTAAAAGAGTGAAAAACCGCAATAGTGCTGCAGACAGACTACATTCACATCTTAATCATGGGTGTGGAAGGACACCACTGCCAACCAAGAAACTGAGGCAGAATCACCTTCAGGCAATTAGCCTCCCCTTATCCTAATATAATAAATGAACCTAACAAATGTCTGTTCCATGATGATTCATGCCTTGTTAAACTACCAGTGAAATTATCTGGAACAGGACTTCATGACTAATTTTGTTTCTTGAACACTAAAAGATGCAGGGTGCCCTCTAGTGACTAAAAGAGTGAAAAACCGCAATAGTGCTGCAGACAGACTACATTCACATCTTAATCATGGGTGTGGAAGGACACCACTGCCAACCAAGAAACTGAGGCAGAATCACCTTCAGGCAATTAGCCTCACCTTATCCTAATGAGGGGCCACGGTGGCTTAGAGGTTAAGACACTGAGCTGCAGACCGGAAGGTCTGTAGTTTGGCAGTTCGAGACCCTAGTGCCACGTGATGGAGTGAGCTCCCGTCTCTGGCCCCAGCTCCTGCCAACCTAGCAGTTCGAAAGCAAGAAATTGCAAGTAGGTAATTAGGTACCGCTTCTGTGGGAAGGTAACAGCGTTCAATGTGACTTGGTGTTTAGTCATGCTGGCCACATGACCACGGAAACGTCTTCGGACAGCTCTTCAGCTTGGAAACGGAGATGAGCACTGCCCCCTAGAGTCAGATTCGACTGGCTTTCGAGCAAGGGAAACCTTTACCTTTACTATCCTAATGAACCCACTGCCAGAGAAGAGCAACAGGATGGGTAAAGTACAATAAAGCTTTTGCAAAGCATATAGCCCCAGAAGTTGAAAGCAAGTAAACCAAACCACATGCCCCAGGGCAAACATCTTGGACAGTGCTCCAAAGCACTCCCGTGTCTGAGACTGAACTCTGCTCTCCACTCAGTTGAGTTCACTACTCTGCACTGCAGCACCCTTTACAACAAATGCCATTGACGGCTGGTGCTGCTGCTGACGTGCATATGGGGGGAAAACCCTGAGCTCATAGGTTAGGGGAAAGAAAACTAAGGAATGAATGAATGGATGGACAAATAAGCATCCTTCCTGCAGCATAACAACAGATTCAGTTAGGTACACTCAAATATAATATACCAGATCATCTAACTTGGAAGGAAAATTCCCTCCCAGCACCTCATATTCTGTCCAGTTATGCGATGAAGTAGTACTTAGGCATGAAGAAGACACATGAGCCTGAATCCAAATGTGATTTTCAACCTGCATGAGGCCCCTCCACCAGCAGCAGAGGAAGGCATTTTTAACCGGTTTCCTATCTCACTGTCCCCCGTGATGTTTTTGAGGACCCTGACTTCACAGAACAGCAATTGATGGCACTCAGTGGCAGCAGTGGGAGGGAGGAGGTAGGAAAGTTCTGCTCTGCTAGCAGAATTCTAACGATGGTCTTCAATAAATAAACAAACCAACAAACTCATGTACTATGTAACAGCAGCTCCATAGTTTACATGGCAACCATGTTTTCTGTTCGTAGGCTGATGTTTCTTTGGTATTTCCTGTAGCAAACTTGCAAGTTGTGAATGACATTGATGCACACTTAAATAATGGAATCCCTGATATGGCTGCTACTTTCCAGCACATGTATATAAGCCCTATACGGTTTGGAACCAATATACCCGAAGGACTGCCTGCTTCCTTATGACCTGCAAGGATGCTGAGTGTCATGATTGCGCTGGCAGGCCAGGCAGGGTATGGAAAGTCCAAAACATTGTCCGGGGTCAGGGCACCAGATAAGACAGAGTAATGTGAGCAGAGTCCAAAATACCAAGTCAAAACACAGCCTAGGGTTACCGGAGATTGCAAGCAGAGTTCAGAAGCCGAAAGCCGTTCGTCAAAAGTCAGGATACACAGTCTGAAGTCAGGGAGCCAAAGTCAGGAGCCAGGCAGTCAGAATGAAAACCAGGAGACAGGAATGTGGGATCCGGGGTGCAGCGATTCGTCTATGCGATTAGTTGCCAGCATGTGTTGGGAATCTGAGAGAGCCGCCTAAAAAGCCCGTTCCGCTTGTTAGCCAATTACCGGCTGCTAACAGGGTCCTGGCTCTGGTCAGTACTCTGGGCTTAGAGGACGCCGACCTCGCATGCGTGCCTCCTTACGCCGGGTTGCCATGTCCCATCTCCTCTGATCGTGCAAATTAGCCACCGGTGGAGGGGAATCAGGAGGTGTGGTGCTTGTGCTTGGCTTTGCCGGCGCGGCTCCAGGTGTAAACTCTCCTGGTAGCTGGTGCTCATCCTCCGCAAGACTTAGGTCTGGTGATTCAAGGGGTGCAGGGAGCTCACCCTTGGACATCGGGGTCGAGCTGCACTGCGGGCATGACACTGAGAGGCACCATGCCCCCTCCCCCAGAGAAAGATTCCACTGAGCCCACCTCATATGGCCCTCATTCAAACTGACTATCATTAACAAAACAAATCACCTGGCTGGCTGTTGCTATGAATCTACAGTAATAAAATGGAGGACAAGAGAACAATGGAAGCTGCTTTTGGGTCCCCATTGGGGGAGAGAGACTAGGTATGACATTTGTCATAAATCTAATTTTGCATACAATTCACACACACAAAAAAAGGTATTGCTGTTGTTTCAAGTATTTCTTCAACCCTTTTGGCAGGTGGAACAACTGATCATTCAGTATTCAAACTGTTGTTAAATACTGCAAGGGCAATGATTAATTGCAGGTCTCTTGTATCTACAGAAGCCATCATATTTGGGTAAAAGAAGCAGGAGCGCTTTTCCTCCCTCTTTCCAGACAGACGGCTGCTGCCAAAAATGTTCTCCTCATCTGTTCATTTGCACACCCTGTATGTGTCAATATTACTCTCTATAGCTGTGTCTAATTTTGTAATTTTATATTTACACACACATATATATGTTTACCGGTATAAGATTCACTTCTTACATCTTCACAAAAGTTCACAAAAACTTCATGTCACAATAAACCTTTAGTAAATAAATCAGTAAGAAATCTCTTTTCAGCTTACCTTTGTACCTGTATTTAGCACAAAAGCAGGGACAAGCTGGGTCACATAGTAATGCTGGATGGGAAGTACTAGGATAATGAGGACTGATTTTGCTGATGTTATCTAAAAAGATTACATCATTTGTCATATAGCAAAGTAGCCTTTACAAAGGTCTATTAGATGTCCCACCAACACAATAATAACAACCCAGTGCCTGAACTGGGAGTTCTAACTTCTGTTCCACAGGTATCGCTACTAAAAGAGATTAACATTTCATTACCTTGCATATAAAGGGTGGAGGCGGGAAAGCATCCTTTTACTGCTTTGTTAGATCATGGGGAAATATTAACTCCCTCCCCTTCTGCTCATAACATTAAGAAAGGCTTGCTGCTATACTACTATTAAGTACATTCTACTTTGCCAAGCAGGATAGGGATGAGAAGAAGTTGAGTCCAAGACTTGAAAATAAGAGGGTGGGGGACTTCCAGTTTAAGTGTTTCGCCGTTCGGACGTGTCCTGTCTCGCTCTGATGGGGACGCACCGAGACCCGGCTGACGGGAGGGGTCCGAGTTTGTTCTGGACCTCCCCGGGGTCTCTGTAGGAGACCCTCAGCCTGGGGAGCTGAGGAGAGCCTCTTCCAAGGTGACAACCAAGGAATTGAGGCTCCCCTTATCCCCAAAAAGTACCGTCACCGTGGAGCCAACATGGCACTTAGAGACGACTGCCGGAGCAAGCGACCACGATCAAAACCCTAAAATGCTTCCAAAAGATCTCCAGGTCTTCAAACTGAGTTAAGCAATGCTCAGGTGAAAAAGCAAACGGACCTTGGTAGTAATTGGAAGCGCCTAAGACTGAAGCGTGGAGGGAGAGGGATTGAGTATCCCCCCCCTTTTTTCTTTAAAAGGCGGTTTTAA
>NW_015164718.1:95461-99802 GCF_001447785.1 Gekko japonicus | reverse complement strand
CAACACTAAATTGGACAGTGTCCAAAAACAACTGAACCAAATGGATAAAAGAACCTCAGTAACTGAGAAAATGTTGAAAAAAATGGAAAAACAGACAGAGAACATTAACAAAAGAGTAGATGAAGCAGAGAAAGGAAAGATCCTCCGATAAAACACAATTAATACAGCTCCAGCTGGAAAGATCTACATATGTTCTACATTTCCATGGGATCCCTGAAGAGAAAAACGAGGACTTAAAAGAACTTTTGACAGAGGCTTTGGCCCCATTACTTGATTACAAACAGGAAGACCTTGTGAAAGAGATGGATGTAGCCTACAGGATCTACCCGGATTTTATAAAAAATAATAAACTACCAGGGGAAATCTACTTAAAATTCACGAAACGATCTACCAGAGAACTGGTGCTAAAATCTACAATGGGAAAAACTGTAAAAATTAAAAATGAAGAGATAAAAATACTAAAGGACATTCCCTTTGAAGTCAGGAAACGGAGGAAACTATACAGGATGCTTACTCTTACTCTGCAAAAAAAGGGAATACCATATAGATGGTTATTCCCGGAAGGGCTGAGTTTCAATTACTTGGATAAAAAATACAAAATTGACTCTGTTCCAAATGCTGAAAAAATTATGGAGCAAATGTTTAATTCGAAATACAAAAAGAAAGAAAAGAACTCTAAACCAGATCAGGAGGAGGAAGAAGATGAAGAAGAAGAATCCTAGTCACATGATTCAAAAAGCACTACTTCCACATCACCAGAATCATCAGAATCGAAGAAAGGAGCAGCCACCCCTAAACCCAAGAAAACGAAGAAACACAGGAAGAAAAGACTCTAGAACAAGAACAATAGTTTTTAAAGGCAGAATTTGTGTTAAGCTATTAAATGCATATTCTTAAAGCAATATCATAATGAATCAAATTGAATACCAAACTTGTAATATCAGGTTAACGAGTTTAACTAATAAGATCATGATATGTATTAGCTTTCCTTTCCCCAAACCAATAGATGATATAGTTTAGAATGGTAGTTTCCTTCCCCCATCAAGTAGTGTTTATGTATAAGTTTACCCTTTACCCATTTCCCATAGTCATAGTGATAGGGTATAGTTTTCCTTTCCCCTTCCAATTTTTAGTTGTAGTGTTTGTAGTATTTAGAAAATGCAAATTAAAAAAACCCCTTTGGGAAGCTAAAAAAAAGAAAAAGAAATTAGAGGGTGGGGGAGATTAGATGGAGGAAGAGAGAAAGCAGATCATGAAAGAGAGCAAAATGAAGGAGAAAAGTGTGAAAAAGTGGAAGAGAAGTTAAAGAAAAGAGAGGGAAATGTTGTTTTATCTTGCTGTAACACACTGACTACCACTTTGCAAAATTTGTCTGGGTAGACAAAACTGTGGAGCTGGATGCAACAAAAGGAAGTGGGAAAGAATAGACTGTTGGAGACAGTGACTTGGTTAGCAGGCTGCAGCCTGGCAATTGCTGTAGCAGCCATCAGTTGTGCTGGCTTGTCTTGCCTTGTTCCAGTGCTGGGTTGGTTGATGGGTTCAGTATGCACGGTTAGACAAGGGTTTGCTTCAGCTTTGCAGGAAAGCCAGGCTAGCTGATAGAGTGACTGCTTTTTACTATGTTCAGGCTCCCCTGCACCCCTAGTGGCTACAACACAGAACTGCATTAGAAGTAAAGTGAAATGCATTTGGCTGGATGTTGCATGACCCTGGTTTATGGGGTCCTTCAGCTAATTTGGGCTCCAGGAATTCTGTCCCTGCAGTCTCCCCCTTTTGGTGGCCTTGTGAACCTGCCTGGCCACTATGGTCATCTTTGAAACCCCTGCTTCGGGTGCCCCTGATACTAGGCAAGTAGCAACCTGGTAAGAGGTCCTTCTCAGTCATGGCACCAAAGCTCTGAAACTATCTCCCCAGGGAGATTAATCTGTCCCTACTGTTGCCATCTTCTGCTAGTGAGCGAAAACTTTTTTGTTTTGTTTGCCATTCTCTCAATTATCCCTCCTTTCTCATCCTTCACAAGGACATGCGAAATGAGAAAACCATACCAGGAACTTGTCAGAAAGAAAAGAAATTTCAGTCCTTATGAAGCTGTTCTTGGACTGTAAAGTTATCATGTGGGGTTGCTGTCTTAGTCCTATATGTTTGTTGATGAATTATCATGATAATGTATGGAAGATTGTTATGACATTTGAATGTGCGCTATGCAATTATGGATTGCAAATTTGTAGAAAATAAGTAATGATTTTGAAATTATAGAAAGTCAAGACAATACATGATTTTGGAAATAAATATCTTTCTTTATATATAATTGTGAAGTGGGGTGGGACCTTCTGAATATTCCACATGCTCCTAAATCAGTTGGCTCCATGATGTGTCACTCAGAAGCTGTTCATATCCACTGGCTGCATTGCCTGAGTCCCGCCTCCAACATTCTAAACAGTTTGCTGTTCCTCTCCCCCACATAGTCAGTCGGAACACAGAGGTTGTTCGCATATGCGGCCTGAATGGCCTTTGCCTCTAACATTCTAAACAGTTTGCTGTTGCTGTTGGGAATCATTGAATGTGTCCTGAGGTAAAATACATATCCCAATCTTCCCTTAAATGGTCACTGGAGTTGCCAGTCTCCCTGTGGAGCCTGGAGATCTCCCAGAAATCACCGTGTTCCCCAGCCACAGCACATTGTTTCCCCTAGATAAAATTTCCCAGTTCTCCTGGAGACAATGGCTACTTTGGGCAGTGGACTCAATGGCATTATACCCTGCTGAGGTCCCTCCCCACCCCAAACTTTGCTCTACCCCTCAATTCTACAGGTATTTCCCAACCCAGAGTTGGCAACCCTGCAACTGGCTATGGAACCACTTTCCAGACCCTTGGAACCCAGAAGACATGGCATAGGAGGAGGTGCTTTTCTACCTTAGCTGCCGCTGCATAACCCCAAATCAACATAAGTCAGGGGTGGAGGGAACCATACCTGTTACCATGAGGCTGTCCTCCCATACTACCCACTTGGGGCAGCAAAATGACTTGAGACCACTGTTCCCTCTAAGCTGAGTTAGTGTGAGCTAGCTCACAGTTTTTTAGACTCCGGCTCACACCTTTTTGTCTTAGCTCAGGAAGGATGGCTCCAGAGCAAACTAATTTATGCAGTAGCCAAATTGTTCGCTCACAACTTTAATGCCAGTAGCTCACAAAGTAGAATTTTTGCTCACAAGACTCCATGGCTTAGAGGGAACATTGCTTGAGACAGCCCTGCCTTATAGCTAACCAGAAGGAAATAAACATGGCTTGCCTCCCCCTATTTTCCCCTTCCCTCTGCCGCCCTACCAGCCACAGCCAGGACACTCACCTGGAGCTTCCTTCTAGAGTTCATTGTATTTCTTCCCACAATGGGCCTTATTCCTAGTTTATTTTATATAAGATTTAAATTGGTTAAAAATGGGAACCTATTTCATGGCATTTTCTTGTTTAACTTGATATTCCATGTTGTGAGCCTTTTTCATTTCTTATATCATTGGGACCTACAGATGTTTATATCTATATCCTGTTGTTTGAGAGTGTTACATAAAACATCAGAACTATTTTCCATCATGCTCTTCAATAGAAACAAATTTAAGAAATCTGTCAATCACTTCCCCAGTTTTAAACACATAATGAAGTATCATTGTCAATTGATATGTGTGACTAATATTAGGTGTTGAAGCTATACTGATTCAATAATATTTAGCATCTTTTACTTCTGAAATTATTTGTGCTAATATCTTAGACCCTAATAGATCTATGAATTCATCACATATATTTGCAGAAAGGTACAAAACATCCCCTCTTCCAGGATTTCCATGCTTTCGAATATGATCTTTAAGAAGTGGATCAAATTCTGATAATGTAATGTATTCAGCCTGACATGCCCGGACTTGCCCGGGCTGGCCAGGCACAATTCATCTGTAGCTTCAGTCGAAAGACAAAGGATCCGAAGGATCCTAGCCAGCCCAATCAAAAGGGCTAGCTTCCCAGCCGGGAGACCAATGGTCGCCCGGTTACTGTAAATAGCCTATCGAGAGTAGGGGGTGTGTTTAGGTGTACTTGGTGGCGGGTTTTCTGAATGCATATAAACCGGCCTACGAGCTGGTCAGTTGTCTTTGTCCTGAACTAAATAAAGGTATGCTTAGCTGAAATCACTCTCCGTCTGCATACTTTTCACTGGTGACGAGGATGGGATACACGACCCCATGAACAAAGACCCGGACGCCAACACGAGCACCGCACTGAGCCCCGACGCCGAGACCTCCGGGAACCGCGCCGCTTCGCATCCCAGCTCTCCGGCAACTGCTCATCGCTCCGCTC